>NC_135955.1:94522136-94702136 GCF_053455715.1 Rhinoraja longicauda | reverse complement strand
ACAATAGGTGCAGGAGGAGGCCATTCGGCCCTTCGAGCCAGCACCGCCATTCAATGTGATCATGGCTGATCATTGTCAATCAGTACCCCGTTCCTGCCTTCTCCCCATACCCCCTGACTCCACTATCCTTAAGAGCTCTATCTAGCTCTCTCTTGAATGCATTCAGAGAATTGGCCTCCACTGCCTTCTGAGGCAGAGAATTCCACAGATTCACAACTCTCTGACTGAAAAAGTTCTTCCTCATCTCAGTTCTAAATGGCCTACCCCTTATTCTTAAACTGTGGCCCCTTGTTCTGGACTCCCCCAACATTGGGAACATGTTTCCTGCCTCTAACGTGTCCAACCCCTTAATAATCTTATTCGTTTCGATAAGATCCCCTCTCATCCTTCTAAATTCCAGTGTATACAAGCCTAGTCGCTCCAGTCTTTCAACATATGACAGTCCCGCCATATGAAGGGATATGGGCCAAACGCAGGCAGGTGGGACTAGTGTAGATGGGACATGTTGGTCGGTCTGGGCAAGTTGGGCCGAAGGGCCTGTTTACACATTGTGTCACTCGATGACTCCTTAACAAAATATACTTAATAGCTAATGAAAAGGTAATGAAGTGTACATTTTTTAAGATGTTAGTGATGATTCGGATATTGATGATGATCACATATAATCTTTTAATTCTGAGGGAAGATTACTGTCACTGATCCAAGATTATTAGATTCTAATTGTTTTCCTGTCCCCATGGGGCTGAAATTCAAGTTTTGTAAATTTAAGCTGCAGTATAATCAAAAGCTTATTTTCCAGTTAAAAATAAGTAATCCTGTTCTTATTTCTTTTAGTTTAATGTTTTTAGTTTTGGAGATACAGCACGGAAACAGGCCCTTCTGCCCACCGAGCCGGAATGGGATAATGATTTTGGATGATCAGCCATGATCATATTGAATGGCGGTGCTGGTTCGAAGGGCCGAATGGCCTAATTCTGCACTTATTTTCTATGTTTCTACGTCCTGGGCACCAACCACCAATCCTCGCACATTAACACTATCCTACACCCACTAGGGACAATTTTACATTTAGACAATAGACAATAGACAATAGGTGCAGGAGTAGGCCATTCGGCCCTTCGAGCCAGCACCACCATTCAATGTAATCATGGCTGATCATTCACAATCATTTCCTGCCTTCTCCCCATACCCCCTGACCCCGCTATCCTTAAGAGCTCTATCTAGCTCCTTCTTGAATGCATTCAGAGAATTGGCCTCCACTGCCTTCTGAGGCAGAGAAATCCACAGATTCACAACTCTCTGGTTGAAAACGTTTTTCCTCATCTCTGTTCTAAATGGCCTACCCCTTATTAGACAATAGACAATAGACAATAGGTGCAGGAGTAGGCCATTCAGCCCTTCGAGCCAGCGCCGCCATTCAATGCGATCATGGCTGATCACTCTCAATCAGTATTCTTAAACTGTGGCCCCTGGTTCTGGACTCCCCCAACATTGGGAACATGTTTCCTGCCTCTAACGTGTCCAACCCCTTAATAATCTTATACGTTTCGATAAGATCCCCTCTCATCCTTCTAAATTCCAGTGTATACAAGCCTAGTCGCTCCAGTCTTTATACCGAGCCAATTAACCTACAAACCCGCACGTCTTTGGAAGTGTGGGAGGAAATTGAAGATCTCAGAGAAAACCCACGCAGGTCACGGGGGGAACGTACAAACTCCGTACAGACAGCGCCCGTAGTTGGGATGGAACCCGGGTCTCTGGCGCTGTGAGGCAGCAACTCTACCGCTGCGCCACCGTGCTGCATAATTGATGGCTGTTCTTTTCCACCAAACACTTGCGCTCTTTCCGCCCAGGTCAGCTGGATCTCCCAGTTGCCGACCATTTTAACTCTCTTTCCCGTACCCACACTGACAACAGAAAGTTGTGAATCTGTGGAATTCTCTGCCACCGAAGGCAGTGGAGGCCAATTCTCCGGATGTTTTTCAAGGGTGAGAGCTAGATTTAGCTCTTAGGGCAAAGGGAATCAAGGGCTTGTATACACTGGAATTTAGAAGGATGAGTGGAGATCTTATCGAAACGTATAAGATTATTAAGGGGTTGGACACGTTAGAAGCAGGAAACATGTTCCCATTGTTGGGGGAGTCCAGAACAAGGGGCCACAGTTTAAGAATAAGGGGTAGGCCATTTAGAACTGAGATGAGGAAAAACTTTTTCAGCCAGAGAGTTGTGAATCTGTGGAATTCTCTGCCTCAGAAGGCAGTGGAGGCCAATTTTCTGAATGCATTCAAGAGAGATCTAGATAGAGCTCTTAAGGATAGCGGAGTCAGGGGGTATGGGGAGAAGGCAGGAACGAGGTACTGATTGAGAATGATCAGCCATGATCATATTGAATGGCGGTGCTGGCTCGAAGGGCCGAATGGCCTCCTCCTGCACCTATTGTCTATTGTTTATTGTTTATTGATATGGGGGAAAAAGCAGGAACGGGTTACTGATTGTGAATGATCAGCCATGATCACAGTGAATGGCGGTGCTGGCTCGAAGGGCCGAATGGCCTACTCCTGCACCTATTTTTCTATGTTTTTATATTTCTATGTCGTGGGCCTCCTCCATTGACAGAGTGAGGCCACGCACACAAACTGGAGAAATACTGCCTCATGTTCCGCTGACACCCCGAGCCTACAACCCAATTCTCAACCCCATTCATCCACGACTCCTTTCTCCACCTCCCACCCCCTCCCTCCCCCTCCCTCCCCCTCCCTCCCCCTCCCTCCCTCTCCTCATCCTCCTCCTCTATGTCCCACCTGGACTCGCACCCGTTTCTCCCCTCCCCCCTCCCCTGCCACTTACATTCCTCCCTCTAGCTTCATAATTCACAACTCCAATCCTATTCTCTCAGACCTTCTGGCTTGTCGTCTCTGGCCTTTGTCCAACCATCACTCTGTCAAAAAAAACCCTGGCAACTGAACCATCCTATCACCAACTGGAGAGCAATCCTGATCTATTATCTATCTCATTGGAGACCCTCGGACTATCTTTATTCGGACTTTACTGGACTTTATCTTGCACTAAACGTTATTCCCTTTATCATGTACACTGTGGACGGCTCGACTGTAATCGTGTATTGTCTTTCCGCTGACTGGCTAGCACGCAACAAAAGCTTTTCACTGTACTAATAAATATGCAATATACAATAAACTAGCTTTTAACTATACAATAAACTAAACTCCTGTATCCACCTATCACTTGCCAGGCATTGTCCCGCACTCACCAGCTTTCCTCCCCACCACCCCCAACACGCTCAGTCTGAAGAAGGGTCCCGACCCGAAACGTCACCTATCCATGTTCTCCAGAGATGCTGCCTGACCTGCTGAGTTACTCCAGCCTTTTGTGTCTACCTTACATACGTGTACACATACAGTAGCTACAATCGTGTGTAGCTGGTGAATCTTGGCATGTCTATGCGGCATCTGTGGTACTGTGAAGATTTTGAAGATCTATTTGATTCAGGTCCCCACTGACAAAAGACCTTACCTCCTTGATCACAGAAACATACAAAATAGGTGCAGGGGGAGGCCATTCGGCCCTTCGAGCCAGCACCGCCATTCATTGTGATTATGGCTGATCGTCCACAATCAGTAACCCGTGCCTGCCTTCTCCCCATATCCCTTGATTAAGGATAGCGGAGTCAGGGGGTATGGGGAGAAGGCAGGAATGGGTTACTGATTGAGAATGATCAGCCATGATCACATTGACCAGATTGATCCCTGGGATGGCAGGACTTTCATATGAAGAAAGACTGGATAGACTGGGCTTGTACTCGCTGGAATTTAGAAGACTGAGGGGGGAATCTTATAGAAACATATAAAATTCTTAAGGGGTTGGAGAGGCTAGATGCGGGAAGATTGTTCCCGATGTTGGGGAAGTCCAGAACCAGGGGTCACAGCTTAAGGATAAGGGGGAAGTCTTTTAGGACCGAGATGAGAAAACATTTCTTCACACAGAGAGTGGTGAGTCTGTGGAATTCTCTGCCACAGAAGGTAGTTGAGGCCAGTTCATTGGCTATATTTAAGAGGTAGTTAGATGTGGCCCTTGTGACTAAAGGGATCAGGAGGTATGGAGAGAAGGCAGGTACAGGTTACTGAGCTGGATGATCAGCCATGATCATATTGAATGGCGGTGCAGGCTCGAAGGGCCGAATGGCCTACTCCTGCACCTATTTTCTATGTTTCTATGTTTCTATGCTGGCTCGAAGGGCCGAATGGCCTACTCTTGCACCTATTGTCTATTGATTCCACTAGCCCCTAGAGCTCTGTCTAAATCTCTTTAAAATCCATCCAGTTAATTGGCCTCCACTGCCCTCTGTGGCAGAGAATTCCACAAATTCACAACTCTCTGGGTGAAAAAGTTCCTTTTCACCTCAGTTTTAAATGGCCTCCCCTTTATTCTAAGACTGTGTGGCCCCTGGTTCTAGACTCCCCCAACATTGGGAACATTTGTTCCTGCATCTAGCTTGTCCAGTCCTTTTATAATTTCGCACGTCTCTATAAGATCCCTCTCATTCTTCTAAACTCCAGTGAATACAGTGAATAAACTAAACTAAACTGAACCGAACTGAAACAATTCAAATAGAATTGAATTGAAAACTAATCTAAACTAAACTAAACTAAACTAAACTAGACTAACATCGCCCGGTACGGCCGCGGGACGGTTCAGCGCCAGGTGCGGCTCGGCCGTGGGGCCTTCCATCGCCCGGCGCGGCTCGGCCGCGGGACTTTACATCACTGGTGCGGCTCGGCCGTGGGGCCTTCCATCGCCCGGTGCGGCTCGGCCGCGGGGCCTTCCATCGCCCGGTGTGGTTCGGCCGCGGGGCCTTCCATCGCCCGGTGCGGCTCAGCCGCGGGGGCCTTCCATCGATCGGTGTGGCTCGGCCGCGGGGCCTTCCATCGCCCGGCGCGGCCCGGCCGCGGGACCTAACATCGCCCGGCGCGGCTCGACCGCAGGACTTTACATCGCTGGTGCGGCTCGGCCGCGGGACTTTACATCGCTGGGGCGGCTCGGCCGCGGGGCCTTCCATCGCCCGGCGCGGCTCGGCTGCGGGACTTAGCTGCGCACAGTACGGCCGCGGGGCCTTCCATCGCCCGGCTCGGCCGCGGGATGTTTCAGCGCCCGGTGCGGCTCGGCCGCGGGGACTTCCATCCCCTTGCGGGGACTGTGCGGGTCGGTCGCGGACGAGCTGTCTGTCCGTGGGCGTGGGGAAGAGAGCGGAAGTTTTGTTGCCTCCATCACAGTGAGGGGGTGTTTGGAGTCACTGTGATGGACGTTATGTGTTGGGGTCATGTGTCTTGGGTTCTTTTTTTTGTGTGACTGCTGGTAACGTAATTTCGTTCGGTACCTCGGTACCGAATGACAAATAAAGCTCTGTATCCTAAACTAAACTAAACTAAACTAAACCAAACTAAACTAAACTAAACTGAGGTAGACACAAAATGCTGGAGTAACTCAGCGGGTCAGGCAGCATCTCAGGAGAGAAGGAATGAGTGACGTTTCGGGTTGAGACCCTTCTTCAGGTTGATAGAGCTCTAGGAGCTCTAGGGGCTAGTGGAATCAAAGGATATGGGGAGAAGGCAGGCACGGGTTACTGATTGAGAATGATCAGCCATGATCACAATGAATGGCGGTGCTGGCTCGAAGGGCCGAATGGCCTCCTCCTGCACCTATTTTCTATGTTTCTATGTTTCAGACTGATGCTAAACCAAATGTAAACTAAATCTAAACTAAACTAATCTAATCTAATCTATTCTATTCTATTCTATTCAAATCTAAACTAATCCAAACTGAACTAAGCTCTGGTGCACTGAATGTTTTCAGCGGAAGCCGTTTGATTGTAAAGTCTCCCTAGTTGCTTGTGCTGTGAATCTGTAGACAACCCCCCTGTGGGCAATTCACCGTTTGGGCTTCCATTAGGGGATAGGTCAGATGTGTACATCTTGTTTGATGAGTGAAAATGCCACAAGCAAAGAGAGATAAAGGTAGAGCGAGAGAGAGAGAGAGAGAGAGAGCAAATACTTGTGAGAGCTGTTCCTTTGTGAATGTCAGGTATCGGAGAGCTGGAATGTGCTGATAATCAAAGAACATTCACTTGCACACTTGGTTCAAGATGCCACGAACAATATCAATCATCTTCAAGTAACAAAGCCGCATTATTATAAATATAGCAAGCCTTCGGGAGCCGAAACCAAGTGATGTACACTTGTGCAGCGGCACCCATCTTTCATCTTGAACGCACTGCTAAGAGGGCGACATTTTAAAGCTTCCTTCACCTTGAAAGAAAGATTGAAAAGGAATCTCGAGTGGAAACAGGCCCTTCGGCCCATCTTAATGTCATACCAGCCAAAGGTAGTAGTGTTCAGAGTCGTGGAGTTGTACAGCATGGAAACAGGCCCTTCGGCCCAAGTCGACCATGCCGACCAAAAGGCCCCATCCATTCAAGGTCCATTTGCCCAAAACTGGTCCGGTTGAATTTTACCTATCCGCGTAACTATCTAAATGTTTCTTTAAATATTGTTATTAAGTCATCGTCACAGAGAGCTATTGAGTTATAAACTATTTGCAGAATCTGCGATGGATTAGTTTAGTTTAGTTTAGAGATATAGTGCAGAAACAGGCCCTTCGACCCACTGAGTCCACACCGACCAGCGATCCTCGTACACTAGCAGTATCTAACACACACACAGACACACACACACGGGACATGGAAACATAGAAAATAGGTGCAGGCCCTTCGAGCCAGCACCGCCACTCATTGTGATCGTGGCTGATCATCCACAATCAGTAACCCGTGCCTGCCTTCTCCCCACATCCCTTGATTCCGCTAGCCCCTAGAGCTCTATCTAACTCTCTTTTAAATTCATCCAGTGAAATTGGCCTCCACTGCCCTCTGTGGCAGAGAATTCCACAAATTCACAACTCTCTGGGTGAAAAAGTTCCTTCTCACCTCAGTTTTAAATGGCCTCCCCTTTATTCCAAGACTGTGTGGCCCCTGGTTCTGGACTCCCCCAACATTGGGAACATTTTTCCTGCATCTATAACACATTTACAATTTACAATTTTACAAAAGCCAATTAACCTACAAACCTGCACGTCTTTGGAGTTTGGGAGGAAACCGGAGCACCCGGAGAAAACCCAAGCACGTCACGGGGAGAACGTACAAACTCCGTACAGACAGCACCCGTGGTCAGGATGGAACCCGGGTCCCTGGCGCTGTGAGGCAGCAACTCTACCGCTGCGCCACCATACTGCCCTTAAAGTTCTGTGTGGGTTTCAGGAGTCCACATCAAACCACATTATCAATTATGGACACAAAATGCTGGAGTAACTCAGCGGGCCAGGCAGCGTTTCCGGATGGAACCAAAACGTCACCCATTCCTTCTAACCCAGAGATGCTGCCTGTCCCGTTGAGTTACTCCAGCATTTTGTGTCCATAATTGATAATGTGGTTTGATGTGGACTCCTGAAACCCACACAGAACTTTACCTTTGATGTAGGCCGGCATCTGCAGTTCATTCCTGCACATCATCAATGACTCAGATTCTCCCACCTGCCAAAACTTGCCCATATCCCTTTCTGACACTTGCAGCAAATTCCAGCTTTGTGGTAACAAAATTGGTGTCATTTATCATGGTGTGCGCTACGTGCCATGAAATGATCCCCTATCTGTCTCAGGGAGATGTGTAGAAGCTTCCTGTCCCGTCAGTCTAACGTCAGGAGGTGTTTAGGAGGCTGTGTTGGGACACTAATACCCCTCAGGTCCCTATTAAATCTTACCTCTCTCATCCCGGGAATGATTGGGTTAACGAGTGATGTGTGCCTGATGGCTCTGGGCCTGTACTCGCTGGAGTTTAGAAGGAGGAGTTCATGAATTCATCAGTTCCAGGAGCAGAATTAGGCCATTCAGCCCATCGAGCCCATACTCCGCCATTCAATCGTGGCTGATTTATCTCTCCCTCTCAACCCCATTCTCCTGCCTTCTCCCCATAACCTAGGGGTTGCCAACTATCTCACTCCCAAATACGGGACAGGGTGACGTCGCCGCCCCGCGACCCACGTGACCTCACCCAGCCAGCGGCCACGTGCTCCCGCTCCACCAATGGCAGCCGCCCGGGCCGGAAAGTGGGTTGCTGCACAACCTCCGTTAGGCGGCGCCCCGGGCCTGCACTGTCTGGACCTAGACTGTCCGGAGCTAAAATGTCGGAAACCTAGAGTGTCGGGACCTAAACTGTCCGGGCCTACATTGTCCGGGCCTACAGTGTCCGCGCCTACAGTGTCCGGGCCTACAGAGTCGGGACCTACAGTGTTCGGGCCTACAGTGTCCGGGCCTACAGTGTCGGGGCCTACAATGTCCGGGCCTACAGAGTCGGGGCCTACATTGTCCGGGCCTACAGTGTCCGGGCCTACAGTGTCCAGGCCTACAGCGCCCCCCGGGCCTAATACGGGACAAGGGTGGTCCCATACAGGACAAACCAATTTAGACAAAATACGGGATGTCCCGGCTAATACTGGACAGTTGGCAACACTGCCATAACCCTTGATGCCCGTAATAAAGGGGGGGACCTCATTGAAACTTACTGAATAGTGAAAGTCCTGGGCAGAGCGGATTTGGAGTGGATGTTTCCACTCGTCGAAGATTCTAGCACTAGAGGGCGCAGCCTCAGAATAAAAGGACGTACCTTTAGAAAAGAGATGAAAGGGAATATTTTCAGCCAGAGGGTGGAAGTGGTACAAAAAATGGCTCTCTTTAGCAAGGAAAATGCGTGATGTTCCGGTTATGGTGGCAGGACTTTAGACTTTTAGTAGAGATACAGCGCAGAGGGAGGCCCTTCAGCCCACCGTGTCCGTGCCGACCAGCGATCACCCCGCACACTAACACTGTCCTACACACACTGGGGACAATTTATGGTTTTATCTCCCCCCCCAGGGAATGAGCGCTGAAGGTGGCGGGGCCAGGGGAGGGCCGACAGTTGCCGGGACGACCAGAACGGTGGCGACGGCTGCAAGGGGCCTCTGCGTCCCGCTGTAGCTGAGACTGGGAAATGGCGCCAGAATCAATGGCACCTCTTGCGTGTGGACTCAGCGGGCTGTTCTGTACACACTGTACTAACCGAAGGGTTGAGCTTATGCGTGGTGACGGTCTTGCAGTACTACAGGGCCCTAGTGAGACCGCACCTGGAGTATTGTGTGCAGTTTTGGTCTCCAAATTTGAGGAAGGATATTCTTGCTATTGAGGGCGTGCAGCGTAGGTTTAATAGGTTAATTCCCGGAATGGCGGGACTGTCATATGTTGAAAGACTGGAGCGGCTGGGCTTGTATACACTGGAATTTAGAAGGATGAGAGGGGATCTTATTGAAACGTTTAAGATTATTAAGGGATTGGACACGTTAGAGGCAAGAAACATGTTCCCAATGTTGGGGGAGTCCCGAACCAGGGGCCACAGTTTAAGAATAAGGGGTAAGCCATTTAGAACGGAGATGAGGAAAAACAATTTCAGTCAGTTGTAAATCTGTGGAATTCTCTGCCTCAGAAGGCAGTGGAGGCCAATTCTCTGGATGCTTTCAAGAGAGAGCTAGATAGGGTTCTTAATGATAGCGGAGTCAGGGGGTATGGGGAGAAGGCAGGAACGGGGTACTGATTGTGGATGATCAGCCATGATCACATTGAATGGCGGTTTATTCACAAAATGCTGGAGTAACTCAGCAGGTCAGGCAGCATCTCGGGAGAGAAGGAATGGGTGACGTTTCGGGTCGAGACCCTTCTTCCTTGGGACTTGCCTGCGCCTCCATCTTCTGCCTTTGTACCAGCATCTGCAGTTATTTTCTTATACATTGAATGGCGGTGCTGGCTCGAAGGGCCGAATGGCCTACTCCTGCACCTATTATTTATTGTGTTTTGTCTATTGCTGAGCTGTATGCAAAAAAATGTATTTCACTGTACCTTAGGTACACGTGATAATAAAGAAACCGTCAACCATTGAAACAGTGAGAGAAATCTTAGATCGGTCTGGATAGTCATAGAGTGATACAGCGTGGGAACAGGCCCCTCGGCCCAACTTGTCCACACCGGCCTAGATGTCCCAGCTATATCTAGGGTTGCCAACTATCTCACTCCCAAATAAGCGACAAGGTGACGTCACCTCCCCGCGCCCCACGTGACCTCACCCAGCCGGCGGCCACGTGCTCCCGCTCCCGCTCCACCAATGGCGGCCGCCCGGGCCGGGAGGCGGGTTGCTACGCAACCTCCGTCAGGCGGCACACAGGCCTCCGGGCCTACAGTGTCCGGAACCTACACTGTCCGGGCCTACACTGTCCGGGCCTACACTGTCTGCACCTACAGTGTCCGGGCCTACAGCGCCCCCCGGGCCTAATACGGGACAAGGGCTGTCCCATGCGGGACAAACCAATTTAGCCCAAAATACGGGATGTCCCGGCTAATACGGGACAGTTGGCAACCCTGCCCATATCCCTCTAAACCTGTCCTATCCATGTACCTGCCCAATTGCCTCTTATACGTTGCGATAGTCCCAGCCTCAACTACCTCCTCCGGCAGCTCGTTCCATACACCCGCCACTCTTTCCGTGAAACAGTTACCCCTCAGATTCCTATAAAATCTTTCCCCCTTCACCTTAAACCTATGCCCTCTTGTTTTTGATTCTCCTATCCTGGGTAAGAGACTCTGTGCGTCTACCCGATCTATTCCTCTCATAATTTTATATTAATATTATTCTTCATAATTTTATAAGATCGCCCCTCAACTTCCTGCGGTCCAGGGAATAGAGTGCCAGCCTACACAACCTCCCCTATAGCTCAGACCTTCCCGTCCTGGCAACACGCTCGTAAATCTTCTTTGCACCCTTTCCAGCTTGACAACATCTTTCTCTCAACATGGTGCCCAAAACTGAACACAATACTCCAAATGCGCCCTCACCAACAACTTGTGCGGCACGGTGGAGCAGCGGTAGAGTTGCTGCCTTACAGCGAAAGCAGCGCCGGAGACTCAGGTTTGATCCTGACTACGGGCACCATCTGTACGGAGTTTGTACGTTCTCCCCGGGACCTGCGTGGGTTTTCTCCGAGATCTTCGGTTTTCTCCCACACTCCAAAGACGTACAGGTTTGTAGGTTAATTGGCTGGGTTAATTAAATGTAAAAACTGTCCCTAGTGTGTGTAGAGGATAGTGTTAGTGTGCGGGGATCGCTGGGCGGCGCGGACCCGGTGGGCCGAAGGGCCTGTTTCCACGCTGTATCTCTAAATCTAAAATCTTATTCAACTGCGATACGACCTCCCAACTTCTATACTCAATACTCTAACTGATGAAGGCCAACGTGCCAAAAGCCTTTTTGACCACCTGACCTACCTGCGTCTCCACCTTCAAGGAACTCTGTACCTGAGCTCCTAGAATCTGAAGAAGGGTCTCGACCCGAAACGTCGCCCATTCTTCTCTCCAGAGATGCTGCCTGACCCGCTGAGTTACTTCAGCATTTTGTGATACCTTCGATTTGTACCGGCATCTGCAGTTATTTCCCTGCACTCCTAGATCCCTCTGGACTACATTCAATGTGTATACACCGTACCATTCAATGTGTATACACTGGAATTTAGAAGGATGAGAGGAGATCTTATCGAAACGTATAAGATTATTAAGGGGTTGGACACGTTAGAGGCAGGAAACATGTTCCCAATGTTGGGGGAGTCCAGAACAAAGGGCCACAGTTTAAGAATAAGGGGTAGGCCATTTAGAACTGAGATGAGGAAGAACTTTTTCAGTCAGAGTTGTGAATCTGTGGAATTCTCTGCCTCAGAAGGCAGTGGAGGCCAATTCTCTGAATGCATTCAAGAGAGAGCTGGATAGAGCTCTTAAGGATAGCGGAGTCAGGGGGTATGGGGAGAAGGCAGGAACGGGGTACTGATTGAGAATGATCAGCCATGATCACATTGAATGGCGGTGCTGGCTTGAAGGGCCGAATGGCCTCCTCTTGCACCTATTGTCTATTGTCTATTGTCGGTCCTGCCCGCGTTAGACTTTCCAAAATGCAACAGCTCACATTTCTCTGTATGAATGATGTGAAAACACAGAACATTGACTCCTTCAATTGTAAATATGTCCTTTTTTTTTTGGTTTTAGTTTCGCTTTTACTGATACGTTCGAGGCATTCTATGGAGTCCAATTAACTATCACATCTGAGGTGGAAAGCACGGTATTGTGACTATTAGTCCAGATCTGAACCTGTGCAATTAGGGACAGGAATCTTTGCCCCTTCGCTCAAATCCGATACCAATAACGATGGTAAAATCCGGGAAGATTAAAGCAAATGTTTAGTGCCGTCACCACCCTCCAGAGCTGACGGAGTTAGCGTAACGTATTCCGAATCAGAAAAATTAGACCACCTAAATTACTCTTGGGAAAGTTATTGCAGAAACAAAGAGGTTTGTTAAAGAAATCCTGATCCATTTTTGCTGGAGACTTTCCTCTGCAGTTTGCACGGTGTCCCTTTTTTCCAAGTCCGCTTCGTAAGGCAGCGTTGTGGAATGGAAGATGTCACGTTTCTCTCCCCTGGTCTCCCCACTAGTCCGCTCGAGAGCGGGGTTTAGCATCCGCCCTGTAGCTGCAGGGAGGAAAGTCAAGTCAGGGGAGCAATGGAACACAAAGCCAGACGCAGGTCTTTTTCACCACCCTCTGACTGAAGAAATCTCCCCCTCATCTCCTTCCCAAAGGAACGTCCTTTAATTCTGAGGCTCTCACCGCTAACCAACACTTTCCTACACACCCCAGGGACAGTTTACGATTATACCAAGCCAATTGACCAACAAACCTGGATGTCTTTGGAGCGTGGGAGGAAACCGGAGCATCTGGAGAAAACCCAAGCTGGCTACATCCCACACCTTACTCCCCAATCTGACCAACTCCCAGTCCCGTTACTCCCCCATGCTGGCTACCTCCCAGTCCGTTACTCCCTAAGCTGACCAATTCCCAGTCCGTTACTCCCCAAGCTGGCTACATCCCAGTCCCATTACTCCCCCAAGCTGGCTACATCCCAGTCCCATTACTCCCCCACGCTGGCTACATCCCAGTCCCATTACTCCCCCACGCTGGCTACATCCCAGTCCCATTACTCCCCCACGCTGGCTACATCCCAGTCCCATTACTCCCCCACGCTGGCTACATCCCAGTCCCATTACTCCCCCACGCTGGCTACATCCTATCAATTTACTCCCCCAAGCTGACCAACTCCCAGTCCGTTACTCCTGCAAGCTGACTACATCCCACCCCTTACTCCCCCAAGCTAGCTACATCCCATTCTCATTACTCCCAAGCTGGCTTCCACCCATTACTTACTTCCGCAAACTGTCTGCCTCCCATCCACCTTACTCCCCCAAGCTGGCTACATTCCACCCCTTACTCCCCCAAGCTGGCTACATTCCACCCCTTACTCCCCCAAGCTGGCTACATTCCACCCCTTACTCCCCCAAGCTGGCTACATTCCACCCCTTACTCCCCCAAGCTGGCTACATTCCACCCCTTACTCCCCCAAGCTGGCTACATCCCATCCACCTTACTCCCACAAACTGGCTACATCCCATCCACCTTACTCCCACAAGCTGGCTACCTCCCATTCCCATTACTCCCCCACGCTAACTATCTCCCAGTCCGTTACTCCTGCAAACTGTCTACCCCCCATTCCCCTTACTCCCCCAAGCTGGCTACCTCCCACCCCTTACTCCCCCAGGTGGACTGCCTACAATTCCCCTTACTCCCCTAAGCTGTCTATGTCCCATTCCCCTTACTCCCCCAAGCTAACTACCTCCCAGTCCGTTACTCCTGCAAACTGGCTACCCCCCACCCCTTACTACCCCAAGCTGGCTTCCACCCATCACTTACTTCTGCAAACTGTCTACCTCTTAGAGTTTGTTGTTATATATATATATATATATATTTCTTTTATAAGACAAGGGGGATGTTGTGATATTGCCTGGGACTACTTTGTGTATCCCAAGGACTACTTTGTTTGCATGTGCAGGAGTGCGTATATAAGAGGTTGGTGTGATTGGGTGGTCACTCTGGATCCAGATGACCACGGAATAAACAGCCTGGAGTTGAGCTCCAGCATTGTAACCTTTTATACACGTGTACTTGTGGTCCGTCCAGAGTCACTAAAGGCACAACAGGTACCGGACCACGAAGTACAACACCTCCCATTCCCCTTCCTCCCACAAGCTGGCTGCCTCCCCATGTGATCATGGCTGATCATCCACAATCAGTATCCCCGTTCCCGGTTTCTCCCCATATCCCTTGATTCCGTTAGCCCGAAGAGCTCTTATCTAATTCTCTCTTGAGGAGAGAGTACTCACCAATACATTGGTTGCATCTGCGATATAGTTTCAGCGAGTGGTTTGTTGTGGGTCTCAGGCAACAATAAGCTTAACAATCCGGCCATTACCATGGAACACCCCATTAGAATGAAGGCCAAAATGCCACTATGTGCAACTGCAAGAACAGCAAGGCACAAATACATTTTCATACGTACACACATTGGAACAATGACATTCTTACTTCAGATCACTGAGTTTAGACCAGATCCAGTTAAAACAATCTAGCTGGTTCATATTCCACACAGTCTGAGGAAGGGTCTCGACCCGAAACGTCACCCATTCCTTCCTTCCCTCTAGAGATGCTGCCTGACCCGCTGAATTACTCCAGCTTTTGTGTCTATATCAACCTGAAAATTCTACCCTTTCAGGGACTAATATAGTCTAGAGAAGGGTCTCGACCCGAAAACGTCCCCTATTCCTTTACTCCAGAAAAGATTGTGTGACGAAGAATATTTTATGTTTCTCTCTTTAGGTTACAAAAAGAGACACAGAGTGCTGGAGTAACTCAGCAGGTCAGGCAGCATCTGTGGAGAACGTGGATAGGTGACGTTTCACAGAGTGCTGGAGTAACTCAGCGGGTCAGGCAGCATCTGTGGAGAACGTGGATAGGTGACGTTTCACAGAGTGCTGGAGTAACTCAGCGGGTCAGGCAGCATCTGTGGAGAACATGGATAGGTGACGTTTCACAGAGTGCTGGAGTAACTCAGCGGGTCAGGCAGCATCTCTGGGGAACATGGATAGGTGACGTTTCAGGTCAGGGCCCTTCTTCAAACTCACGCGGTTACGGGGAGATTGTGCGGCTCCCAAGGTCAGGATTGAACCAGGGTCCCTGTAGCTGAGAGCCAGTGGCTCTGCCAGCTGTGACACTGTGCTGCCCAATAAAAAGAGGGTGTCACGGTGGCACAGCGGTAGAGTCGCTGCCTCACAGCGCCAGAGACCTGGGTTCGATCCTGACTACGGGTGCTGTCTGTGTGGAGTTTGTACGTTCTCCCCGTGAGGTTTTCCCCAGGTGAACCAGTTTCCTTCCACCCTCCAAAGACGAGTTAATTGTCGTCTGTAAATTGTACCGAGTACGTAGGATAGAACTAGCGTACGGGGAGATCACTGGTCGGCACGGACTCGGTGGGCCGAAGGGCCTGTTTCCGCGCTGCATCTCCAAAGACTAAAGTCTAACTAGTTTACGGGGGGATCGCTGGTCGGCACGGACACGGTGGGCCGAAGGGCCAGTTTCCGCGCTGTATCTCTAAACTCGACTGAACTAAAAAAAAACAAAGACCTCACAGTCTACTTCCCAAGTTGACCTAACGCTTAAAACAGCGAAGACAGACACAGGCAGCTGGAGTAAACAGCTGGAGCAACAACTCAGTGGGTCAGGCAGCATCTCTGGACTATTCTTCAGACTTAGGGGAAAGGGCACTGAGAGATATCGATGGGACTTAGAACAAACGGATGGATATTCAAGGCAGGGAGGGATATGGAAGGTATGCAACAAAAAAAACGATGATCATGGAATGGTGGAGCGCACAATGGTCCATTGTTGGCTGTGGGAGAGGTGATAACGAGTTATACAGTTGTACAGGGCATTGGTGAGACCACACCTGGAGTATTGCGTACAGTTTTGGTCTCCTAATCTGAGGAAAGACATTCTTGCCATAGAGGGAGTACAGAGAAGGTTCACCAGATTGATTCCTGGGATGGCAGGACTTTCATATGAAGAAAGACTGGATAGACTCGGCTTGTACTCGCTGGAATTTAGAAGATTGAGGGGGGATCTTATAGAAACGCACAAAATTCTTAAGGAGTTGGAGAGGGTAGATGCAGGAAGATTGTTCCCGATGTTGGGGAAGTCCAGAACAAGAAGTCACAGTTTAAGGATAAGGGGGAAGTCTTTTAGGACCGAGATGAGAAAGTTTTTTTTCACACAGAGAGTGGTGAATCTGTGGAATTCTCTGCCACAGAAGGTAGTTGAGGCCAGTTCATTGGCTATATTTAAGAGGGAGTTAGATGTGGCCCTTGTGGCTAAAGGGATCAGGAGGTATGGAGAGAAGGCAGGTACGGGATACTGAGTTGGATGATCAGCCATGATCATATTGAATGGCGGTGCAGGCTTGAAGGGCCGAATGGCCTACTCCTGCACCTATTTTCTATGTTTCTATGTTTCTACAGACTATGGAACTCAACAGGACAACGGTAAAACTGGGATGGAGAGAGAGGGAAAGTAAGGGTTACTTGAAGTTAGAGAAGTCAATGTTCATACCGCTGGGCTGTAACCTGCCAAGCAAAATATGAGGTGCTGTTCCTCCAATTTGCGCTGGGCCTCTCTCTGACAATGGAGGAGGCCCAGGACAGACAGGTCAGTGTGGGAGTGGGAGGGGGAATTAAAGTGTTTGGCAACTGGGAGATCAGGTAGGTTTGGGCGGACTGAGCGGAGATGTTCAGCGAAACGATCGCCGAGCCTGCGCTCGGTCTCGCCGATGTACAGGAGTCCACCCCTGGAACGACGGATACAGTAGATGTGGTTGGAGGAGGTGCAGGTGAACCTCTGCCTCAACTGAAAGGACTGTCGGGGTCCCTGGACAGAGTCTAGGGGGGGAGGTACAGGGACAGGTGCAGCAACTCAAAACAGCTATGTTTCTTAACTACTGTATATATTAAGTGTGAGAGGAATAAATCGGGTAATGCACAGAATCTTTTGCCCAGAGTGGTGGGAATCGAGGACCAGAGGACATAGGTTCAAGGTGAAGGGGAAAAGATTTAATAGGAATCTGAGGGGTAACTTTTTCACACAGAGGGTGGTGGGTGTATGGAACGAGCTGCCAGAGGAGGTAGTTGAGGCTGGGACTATCCCAACGTTTAAGAGACAGTCGGACAGGTACATGGATAGGACAGGTTTGGAGGGATATGGGCCAAGCGTAGGCAGGTGGGACTAGTGTAGCTGGGACATTGTTGGCCGGTGTGGGCAAGTTGGGCCGAAGGGCCTGTTTCCTGTTTCCCTGTCTTTCAAGAGAGAACAAGATAGAGCTCTTTAAGATTTAGATTTAGATTTAGATTTGGAGATACAGGGCGGAAACGGGCCCTTCGGCCCACCGAGTCCGCGCCGCCCAGCGATCCCCGCACACTAACACTATCCTACACACACTAGGGACATTTTTTACATTTACCCAGTCAATTAACCTACGTACCTGCACATCTTTGGAGTGTGGGAGGAAACCGAAGATCTCGGAGAAAACCCACGCAGGTCACGGGGAGAACGTGCAAACTCCGTACAGACGGCGCCCGTAGTCAGGATCGAACCTGAGTCCCCGGCGCTGCATTCGCTGTAAGGCGGCAACTCTACCGCTGCGCCACTGTGCCGCAGGAGTCAGGGGGTACGGGGAGAAAGCAGGAACGGGGTACTGATTGTGGATAATCAGCCACGATCACATTGAATGACGGTGCTGGCTCGAAGGGCCGAAGGGCCGAATGGCCTCCTCCTGCACCTATTGTCTATTGTCTGTATCACTCTGTGACTCTACAAAAATTGCAAAATGCACATAAAGTCTGAATCTCTCACGTACCCATGTAGACAAAGTAGGGTGAGATGACAGTGCCGATTCTGGAGGTCATGGAACATGCTCCGACGCCCATGTTCCTGACCACAGTGGGGTACAACTCCAGTGAGTAGATGTAGATGATGGTGAAGGCCGCAGTCACGCCTGATTTTCCTGCCATCACCAACGTCGTAGTCACCAATTGAAGAGCTGTGGAACATGTGGATAAGTGTGAGGTTATCCACTCTGGTGGCAAGAACAGAAAGGCAGAGTATTATCTGAATGGTGTCAAGTTAGGAACAGGGTATGAAATGTAAAGGATATGAAATGTAAAGATTTAATGAATAATGATTGGGAGAAAAAGTTATGTTAGTCCGGGGGGGGGGCTGGAGAACCACCAATTGATGACTGCGGGATTCATGTGTGTATTCAGGGCGTGTGCCATGACCCGTAAAATGGAGGGAGGTAATGCTGTTTTCTTTTTTATAAACAGCATTAGTAGGGGGTTATTTTGGGGGGGGGGGGGGGGGGGGGGGGGTGTACAGCAACATGGTGAATTTTAAGGAAACTCCCCCAAGGAACCATGAGAAACGAGGTGTTATAGATAGGAGTAATTTTGTTAAGTATAATGGTTAAATTACTGAACTTTTTGAGTTTTAATGTTAATGGGTTAAATGGGCCGGTAAAAAGAAAAAGAATTTTAACATATATTTAAAAAATGAAGATAGATATAGCTTTCTTTGCAGGAAACTCATTTAACAGAGATAGAACATCAGACATTAAAAAGAGACTGGGTGGGAACGATTATTGCAGCTTCATTTAATTCAAAATCATTTAAATCATCATCATTGGTCCAAAAACGCTCACCAAATCCACCCAAAACTTCATCCTCAACATTGATGGTCTCCCAGTATCCACCTCACCTCACATCCGGAATCTTGGAATCATCTTTGATCAAACCCTCTCCTTCGACAAACACATCAAACACATCACAAAGACAGCCTTCTTCCATCTCAAAAACATTGCCCGTCTCCGTCCATCCCTCTCCTCCACAGCTGCAGAAACCCTCATCCACGCCTTCATCACCTCCCGTCTGGACTATTGCAACAGCCTCCTCTATGGCGCACCCTCAAAAATCATCAGTAAACTTCAATACATTCAAAACTCCGCTGCCCGTCTACTCACCCACACCCCGATCCGTGACCATATCACCCCCGTCCTTTACAAACTCCACTGGCTCCCCATCCCCCAGAGAATCCAGTACAAAATCCTCCTCATAACCTACAAAGCCCTCCATAACCTGGCCCCATCCTACCTGACCGACCTCCTCCACAGGCACACTCCCACCTGCACCCTCCGCTCTGCTGCTGCCAATCTCCTGTCACCCCCCATCCGGACCAAACTCAGATCCTGGGGGGACAGGGCTTTCTCCATCGCTGCTCCCACCCTATGGAACTCACTACCCCAAACCGTTAGAGACTCCTCCTCACTCACCACATTCAAAACATCGCTGAAGTCTCACCTGTTCAGTACTGCCTTCAACCACTGAAGGTCACCTCACCTTCTGTCTCCTTTCTCTGTTCGTTTATTTATTTACTTATTTATCTATTTATTCATTTCGCTATGTTCTCTAAATCTCTGTAAAGCGTCTTTGAGTATATGAAAAGCGCTATATAAATAAAATGCATTATTATTATTATTATTAAAAGCGAGGGGAGTTGCAATTTTGATCAATAAAACATTACCAATCAAAATACAAAATACAATTATTGATCCTGCGGGAAGATATGTGATTATACATTGCCAACTCTTTTCGGAATTATGGACCTTGATGAATATTTATGCACCAAATGAAAATGATATAAAATTTATACAAGAAACTTTTTTGAATCTGGCCGATCCATGCTCACGATAAAATACTAATAGGTGGAGACTTTAATTTTTGTTTAGACCCAGTTTTAGATAGATCAGTTAGGACAGTTACAAAAACGAAAATAGCAAAATTAACTTTGTCATTGATGAAAGATTTAAATCTAACCGATATATGGAGAAGACTTAACCCAAGAGAAAGAGATTATTCTTTTTACTCATAGAGACATAAAACTTATTCGAGGATTGATCTCTTTTTATTATCAACAAACATACAGGACAGAGTGAAAAATGTTGAATATAAAGCAAGAATATTATCAGATCACTCCCCTTTAACAATGTCAATGGTAATGATGGATAAAGAGGAAATGACTTATAGATGGAGATTTAATTCAACATTATTAAATCGAGAAGATTTTTGTGAGTTTATGAGAAGACATATTCAATTTTTTTTAGATACAAATTTATCTCAGTTGATGATAAATTTGTTATATGGGATGCAATGAAAGCATATTTGAGAGGACAGATAATAAGTTATACTTCCAAAATTAAGAAAGAATATATGGCCGAAGTAGAGCAATTGGAGAAAGAAATTACAAAATTAGAAAAAGAATCTCAAAGGTATGTAACGGAAGAGAAACGAAGACAACTTATCAATAAGAAGTTACAATATAATACATTACAGACATACCGAACAGAAAAAGCAATTATGAGAACTAAACAGAGGTACTATGAGTTAGGAGAGAGATCACATAAGGTCCTTGCCTGGCAGTTGAAAGCCGAACAGTCTTCGAGAACGATTAACGCCATTAGAATAAATACAAATAAAATTACTTATAAACCTTTAAAAATTAATGAAACCTTTAAAAAAAATTATTCTGAACTATATCACAGAATCACAAAAAGATACTAATGAGATAGAATTTTTTTTAGCACAAATAAACCTTCCTAAATTAAATTTAGAAGAACAGATGGGATTAGATATACCTTTTTCATTAAAAGAGGTCAAAGAAGTTTTAATATCACTACAGAGTAATAAATCCCCAGGAGAAGATGGGTCCCCACCAGAATTTTATAAAAAATTTAAAGAATTATTAATTCCTCCTTTTATGGAGGTAATACAGCAGGCGAAAAGAACACATAATAATAATAATAATAATAATAATAATAATAATAATAATAATAATAATAATAATAATGCATTACATTTATATAGCGCTTTTCATATACTCAAAGACGCTTTACAGGGATTTAGAGAACATAGGGAAGTGAATAAATAGATAAATAAGTAAACGAACAGAGAAAGGAGACAGAAGGTGAAGTGACGGTCAGTGGTTGAAGGCAGTACTGAACAGGTGAGACTTCAGTGATGTTTTGAATGTGGTGAGTGTGGAGGAGTCTCTGACGGTTTGGGGTAGTGAGTTCCATAGGGTGGGAGCAGCGATGGAGAAAGCCCTGTCCCCCCAGGATCTGAGTTTGGTCCGGATGTGGGGGGATAGGAGATTGGCAGCAGCAGAGCGGATGGTGCAGGTGGGAGTGTGCCTGTGGAGGAGGTCGGTCAGGTAGGATGGGGCCATAACCTCCCAGAGTCTTTTACGACAGCGATTTTAACAGTAATACCAAAAAAAGATAGGGACCCTTTAAAACCAACATCATATAGACCTATATCTTTGCTGAATACAGATTATAAAATAGTAGCAAAAATTTTATCTAATAGATTGTCTAAGTATTTACCAAAATTAGTACATATGGATCAAACTGGATTTATTAAAAAATAGACATTCTGCAGATAACGTAACTAGGTTACTTAGTATAATGCATTTGGCACAAAAGAGGAATGAAATAAGTGTAGCAGTAGCTTTGGATGCAGAAAAAGCATTTGATAGGTTAGAGTGGGATTTTTTATATAAAGTATTGGAAAAATATGGGTTAGGAACAACTTTTATAAACTGGATTAAAGCTCTAAATGTGAATCCCAAAGCTAAAGTAGTGACAAATGGCCAAATTTCAACACCGTTTCAATTACAAAGGTCAACTAGACAAGGATGCCCATTATCACCTGCTTTATTTGACCTGGCGATAGAACCGTTAACTGAACTAATTAGAACTGACCCAGATATTAAGGGTTTTAAAGTCAATCAGGAAGAATTTATGATTAACTTATTTGCAGATGATAATAATAATAATAATAATAATAATAATATTCATTTATTGTCATTGCAACGAGTACAACGAAATTAAAAAATAGCCAATCCTGACGGTGCGTACAAACATATATGCAATAAATGCAAAAACAAATAAATACAATTATATTAAGTACAAAGATTTTTTAACGGTGTTGCGTAGTGCAGAAGGTAGTGTTCAGTTCTCGTATGGCCCTGGGGTAAAAACTGTTCTTAAGTCTGTTTGTTCGGGATTTGATCGACCTGAAACGTTGACCAGAGGGCAGATGAACAAACAGACGGTGGCCGGGGTGGGATGGATCTTTTATTATTTTGCCTGCTCTACTGAGGCAGCGTAGGCTGAACAGGTGCTCCAGGGAGGGCAGTGAGCAGCCGATGATCTTCTGGGCCGTTGTGATGACCCTCTGAAGGGCCTTCCTGTCCTTTTCTGAGCAGCTGGCATACCATGTGGTTATACAGTATGCCAGCACACTCTCGATGGAGCAGCGATAGAAGGACATCATGAGCTTCTCCTGCAGGTTGGTTTTCCTGAGGATCCTCAGGAAGTGGAGTCTCTGCTGTGCCTTCTTTACTGTGGTGATGGTGTTGGTAGACCAGGTAAGATCCTCTGCGATGTGCGTACCCAGGAACCTGAAAGCGGGTACCCTTTCCACACAGACCCCATTGATGTAGAGTGGGTCGTATTCTGCACTGGTTTTCCTGAAGTCAATTATAAGTTCCTTTGTTTTGGAGGAGTTCAGGACAAGATTGTTCACTGAACACCATGCTGCCAGCCTTTGGATTTCATCCCTATAGGCTGTCTCATCTCCTTCTGAGATGAGTCCAACCACAGTCGTGTCATCCGCGAACTTGATGATGGTGTTGGTGGGATGGGTGGGGGCGCAGTCGTGAGTGTAGAGGGAGTAAAGGATGGGGCTCAACACACAGCCCTGTGGTGAGCCGGTGCTCAGTGTAATGGTGGAGGAGAGGTGAGGGCCTATTTTGACGGTCTGGGGGCGGTTGGTCAGGAAGTCCTTGATCCATTGGCAGATGGTTTGGGAAAATCCAAGGTCAGAAAGTTTGGTGACCAGTCTGCTCGGGATGACCGTGTTAAAGGCAGAGCTGAAGTCGAGGAAGAGCATCCTCACATAGCTCCCCTGGTGTTCAAGGTGGGTCAGTGCAGTGTGAAGAGCAGTGTCGATGGCATCCCCTGTAGACCTATTTGCTCTGTAGGCAAACTGGTGTGGGTCGAAGGTGGGTGGGAGGCTGGCTTTGATGTGCTGCAGGACCAGTCTCTCGAAGCACTTTGTGATGACCGGTGTGAGTGCTACCGGACGGTAGTCGTTAAGGCCGCTGATGACAGACTTTTTCGGCAGTGGGATGATTGTGGCGGACTTCAGGCAGGGAGGGATGGTGGATTTTAAAAGGGACAGGTTGAAGATTTTTGTGAAGACCTCAGATAATTGGTCTGCACATTCCTTCAGCACTCTGCCCGTCACACCATCGGGGCCTGCAGCTTTCCTGGGATTCACTGCTCTGAGCACGCGCTTAACATCATACTCCTGCACAGTGAAGGTGTTGCTGTCAGGTGCTGGAGAGGGTGTTATGTCTGCCACTGCAGCTTTCACCTCGAAACGAGCAAAGAAACAGTTAAGTTCCTCTGCCAGCGAGGCGTCGCCGTCGGCAGTCGTGCGGTTGCTGGTCTTGTAGTTGGTGATGTGCTGGATGCCTTGCCATACCCGCCGTGGGTCATTGTTGGTAAAGTGGTCCTCAATCTTCCTCTTGTAGGACGCTTTGGCATCCTTGATGCCTCTCTTCAGGTTGGTTCTAGCAGCACTGTATAGAGCTCTATCACTAGACCTGAAGGCGGTGTTACGGTCCTTGAGGAGAGACCTGACATCCTTTGTCATCCAGGGCTTCTGATTGGGATACAACCGGATACGTTTGTCGACGGTGACATTGTCAACACAGTTTTGGATGTAGCAGAGTACAGTTGATGTATACTCCTCTAAGTCCTGATCCTCAAAAATATCCCAGTTGGTCCTTTCGAAGCAATCCTGCAGCTGCGAGGAAGCTCCTTCAGGCCATGTCTTAACAGTCTTTATGGTGACTGGAGCTTTCCTCCTGAGTGGGGTGTATGCTGGAGTTAAGAATATGGACAGGTGATCTGACTGCCCCAGGTGTGGTAGTGGTGCTGACCTGAAACCCTTCTTAATATTTGAATAAACCTTGTCTTGTGTGTTTTCCCCCTGGTAGCACATCTTATGTGTTGTTCAAGTTTCGGGAGAACTGACTTTAGGTCTGCATGATTGAAGTCCCCGGCTATGATGTGGGCTGCTTCTGGATATGTGCTCTGTTGTGAGTTTATTGCACCGAGCAGGTAGCCTAAAGCTGTGCTAGCGTTAGCATTCGGTGGGATGTAGACTGCTGTTACTATAACCCCTGTAAATTCACGGGGAAGGTAAAAAGGGCCTGCATTTAACTGTTAGGGACTCCAGATCAGGAGAACAATGGCTATCTATGATTTGGATGTTAGTGCACCAGTTGTTGTGCACGTAAATGCATAACCCCCCCCCCCCCCCCCCCCTTGCTCTTACCGGAGTCGATGTTTCTGTCCCAACGAAACGCTGTACGCCCGGCTAGCTCAATGGCTCCATCTGGGATAAGTGGATGAAGCCATGTCTCTGTTACTAAGAGAATGCAACAGTCCTCCACGAGTTTGTTTGCTGATATCTGTAGTTTTAGTTCGTCCATTTTGTTGATGATGGATCTGGCGTTGGTGAGAAACATGCTGGGTAGCGGTGGTTTGTGTGGCTGTCTCTTTAGCTTGGCAAGTATACCGGACCGGCGTCCTCGCTTTTGCTTCCTGTTTCTCCTCCGCCTGCGACGCCTGTTCGCGCCGACAACTATCCACGGAGAGCCCGGTGTCCTGGCTATCTCTTCCGGTATATTTTGCGGGTGTGGAAATTCGCTCATAAGGTCCCGATTGCACTGGAATCCTATGATCAGAAGATCCTTGCGGTTGTAAGTAGGATTTGCCTGATTTGCCTGATTTGCATGACTAAAATTGACTAACAGACATAACACAGATAACACACATAAAACGCACCGAAAGGGAGAGCTGTGAGCCGCTGCGTCCGTGCGCGCCGCCATCTTGCAAATGGCGAATATACTTAACAAAACCATTAGATTTGTTGCGCAAACTATCTTTTAGATTAGAAGAATATGGAAAAATATCAGGTTATAAAATAAATTGGGATAAAAGTGAAATTCTACCCTTTACTAAAGGAGATTACACTCAATGTCGATTACTAACCCAATTTAGATGGCCATTAATTGGTATAAAGTATTTAGATATAAGAATTGATAATGATATGAAGAACTTATATAAATTAAATTATTTATTATTACTAAGAAAAATAAAAGAAGACCTTGATAAATGGATGACATTACCAATAACATTAATAGGAAGAGTTAATGCCGTTAAAATGAATATATTTCCGAAGTTACAATATTTATTCCAAACATTACCAATACAAGTACCACAGAAGTTTTTTCAAGAGTCAAATAAATATGTGCGGAAATTTCTCTGGAAAGGTAAGATGTCAAGAATATCGTTGGAAAAATTGACATGGAAGTTTGATTCAGGAGGATTACAACTTCCGAACTTTAAGAATTATTATAAAGCAAACCAACTGAGATTTATTGCATCTCTTTTTGAAGAAAAAAACCCGGCATGGACAAGAATAGAACTAGACAAAATAGGAGAAAATATACCAGAAGACTTTATATATAAATGGGAACCTAAATTGATACGGGGACTGAAAGAATCTCCATTATTAAAATACTTGATCGGATTATGGAATAAGGTAAATTTTGAGGATGAAACAAAAAAATCTTTATTAGGAAAGACTACTTTGATTCAAAATAGATTGATACCTTTTACAATGGATAATCAGCTTCTATATAGGTGGCATCAAAAAGGGATTAGATATATAGGTGATTGCTTTGAAAAAGGTATATTGATGTCATTTGAACAATTGAAAAATAAATATCATATATCAAATAATTCTCTTTTCTGTTACTTTCAATGAAGAGCTTATTTAAAAGATAAATTGGGTCAAACAATGTTATTGCCGAAATCTAAGGAAATTGAAAACCTAATTCAAAAAGGACAAATTAAAAAATTTACTTCTATTATATATAATCTAATTCAAAAAAAGGCCCCTAAACAAGGAATTCATATATCAAGGCGAAAATGGGAAACGGATTTGAATATTAATATTGATGGAACAAATTGGTCAAAACTATGCCTTGACAATATGAAAAATACAATAAATGTTCGGTTTAGACTAGTACAATATAACTTTCTGCATCAATTATATATCACACCACAAAAATTAAAGAGAATAAATTCAAGTTTATCTGACCAATGTTTTCGGTGCAATCAAGAAATTGGTACTTTTTTTCATTCTACTTGGTCCTGTTCAAAAATACAACCTTTTTGGACAAATTTAAGAAGTTTTCTAGAACAGATTATCGGAATACAACTTCCATACAACCCAAGATTTTTGTTATTGGGTGATGTTGAAGGAATAAGACCACAACGTAAAATGAATAAATATCAGAAAGAATTTATAAAAATTGCATTAGCAGTAGCCAAAAAAACTATCGCAGTTACTTGGAAATCAGATTCCTATTTAAGTATGGACCTTTGGAATAATGAAATTTCTAACTGTATCCCACTTGAAAAAATTACTTATAACTTAAGGAACAAATATAATACTTTTTAAAATATCTGGCGTCCTTATCTACAAAAGAGGGGCCTATATATATAGAAGAATTGTTCATATTCTCAATGGTTCTTTTGGGAGCGATGTACGTAAATATACAGTTTATTCTGTTTGGAATTCCATGGGGCGTGTGCAGGACCCCCAACACCCAGGCAATCTTTAATCTTTTTTTCTTTTCTTCTTTTTTCTTATTTGGGGTTAGTATAAGGGGGGGGGGGGGGGGGGGGGAAGGGTGGGAGGGCTTGTTTTCTAAAAAGTTCTGTAAAAAAATATATAATAATAAATAAATAAATAAATAAAGTTAGGAACAGGGGACGTACAACGAGACCTGGGTGTCCTAGTGCATCAGTCACTGAAAGGATGTAGGTACAGCAGGC
The DNA here is from genome assembly GCF_053455715.1 of Rhinoraja longicauda. Taxonomy (NCBI): domain Eukaryota; kingdom Metazoa; phylum Chordata; class Chondrichthyes; order Rajiformes; family Arhynchobatidae; genus Rhinoraja; species Rhinoraja longicauda. The sequence goes on along the minus strand of NC_135955.1, from coordinate 94,674,984 downwards.
AGTGAAGAAAGCCAATGGAATGTTGGCCTTCATAACAAGGGGAGTTGAGTATAGGAGCAAAGAGGTCCTTCTGCAGTTGTACAGGGCCCTAGTGAGACCGCACCTGGAGTACTGTGTGCAGTTTTGGTCTCCAAATTTGAGGAAGGATATTCTTGCTATTGAGGGCATGCAGCGTAGGTTTACTAGGTTAATTCCTGGAATGGTGGGACTGTCATATGTTGAAAGACTGGAACGACTAGGCTTGTATACACTGGAATTTAGAAGGATGAGAGGAGATCTTATCGAAACGTATAAGATTATTAAGGGGTTGGACACGTTAGAGGCAGGAAACATGTTCCCAATGTTGGGGGAGTCCAGAACCAGGGGCAACCAGAAGAAGGTTGTGATCCTTACTTGAAGGGACGAGGTGAAGGAGCAGCAGCATGGTGCCGCTGAACAGGAAGGGGACGGCCGTGGCGAACCGCCGCGGTGAGACGCGCATCAGCCTCCACACCATCACGTACACCAGGGTTTCGCTGGCAGCGGAGATGAAGCAGTTGATGTACGGGTCTCCGTGCAGGTTGGGCGTGTTGAGGGCCAACCCGTAATAGCCAATGGTACAGATCAGCCTGAGAGACGACAAAAGGAGACACAAGGTGTGTAAAGCTCATAGCGCTGACAGTAACAATGCAAGCACGGTAGAGTTGCTGCCTTACAGCGAATGCAGCGCCGGAGACCCGGGTTCCATCCCGACTACGGGCGCTGTCCGTGCGGAGTTTGCACGTTCTCCCCGTGACCTGCGTGGGTTTTCTCTGAGATCTCCGGTTTCCTCCCACACTCGAAAGATGTGCAGGTTTGTAGGTTAATTGGCTTGGTAAATGTAAAAATTGTCCCCAGTGGGTGTAGGATAGTGTTAATGTGCGTGGATCGCTGGTCGCCGCGGACCCGGTAGGCCGAAGGGCCTGTTTCCACGCTGTATCTCTAAACTAAACTAAACTAAACTATAGCAGGCGTGAAGAAAGCTAATGGCATGTTGGCCTTCATTGCGAGAGGATTTGAGTTTAGGAGCAAGGGGTTCCTTCTGCAGTTGTTCAGGGCCCTGGTGAGACCACACTTGGAGTAAATGTGTGCAGTTTTGGTCTCCTAATTTGAGGAAGGACATTCTTGCTATTGAGGGAGTGCAGCGTAGGTTCACCAGGTTAATTCCCGGGATGGCGGGACTGACATATGATGAAAGAATGGATCGACTGGGCTTGTATTCCCTGGAATTTTGAAGGATGAGAGGGGATCTTATAGAAACATGTACAATTCTTAGAGGATTGGACAGCTTGGATGCAGGAAAAATGTTCCTGATGTTGGGGGGAGTCCAGAACCAAATGTCACAGTTTAAGAATAAGGGGGAGGCCATTTAGGACTGAGATGAGGAAAAACGTTTTCACCCGGAGAGTTGTGAATCTGTGGAATTCTCTGCCACAGAAGGCAGTGGAGGCCAATTCACTGGATGTTTTCAAAAGAGAGTTAGATCTAAGGCTAATGCAAATCAAGAGATATGGGGATAAGTAGGAACAGGGTACTGATTATGGATGATCAGCCATGATCGTATTGAATGGCGGTGGTGGCTCGAAGGGCTGAATGGTCTACTCCTGCACCTGTTTTCTATGTTTCTAAAACTATCAGTGGAGTAGATCGGGTAGATCGGTTGAGCAGGCTTGGGCTGTTATAGCAAAGGTGTTATCGAGCTGGTAAGGGAGCAGAGAAAATTTACCAGGATGTTGCCAGGACTAGAGGGTGTGAGCTACAGGGAGAGGTTGAGCAGGCTGGGACTCTATTCCTTGGAGCGCAGGAGGATGAGGGGTGATCTTATAGAGGTGTACAAAATCATGAGAGGAATAGATCGGGTAGATGCGCAGAGTCTCTTGCCCAGAGTAGGGGAATCGCGGACCAGAGGACATAGGTGAGGGGGGTGGGGGGGAAAGATTTAATAGGGATCTGAGGGGTAACTTTTTCACACAAAGGGTGGTGGGTGTATGGAACGAGCTGCCGGAGGAGGTAGTTGAGGGTGGGACTATCCCATCGTTTAAGAAACATTTAAACAGGTACATGGATAGGACAGGTTTGGAGGGATATGGGCCAATTGCAGGCAGGTGGGACTAGTGTAGCTGGGACATTGTTGGCCGGTGTGGGCAAGTTGGGCCAAAGGGCCTGTTTCCATGCTGTTTCACTCTATGACTCTATGTCTCTTATGCCTCTCTGGCTTCACATTCTCCAGAGATGGTGCCTGACCCATGGAGTACTGTGTGCAGTTGTACAGGGCCCTAGTGAGACCACACCTGGAGTACTGTGTGCAGCTTTGGTCTCCAAATTTGAGGAAGGATATTCTTGCTATTGAGGGCGTGCAGTGTAGGTTTAATAGGTTAATTCCCGGAATGGCGGGACTGACATATGTTGAAAGACTGGAGCGACTAGGCTTGTGTACACTGGAATTTAGAAGGATGAGAGGAGATCTTATCGAAACGTATAAGATTATCAAGGGGTTGGACACGTTAGAGGTAGGAAACATGTTCCCAATGTTGGGGGAGTCCAGAACCAGGGGCCACAGTTTAAGAATAAGGGGTAGGCCATTTAGAACGGAGATGAGGAAAAACTTTTTCAGTCAGAGAGTTGTGAATCTGTGGAATTCGCTGCCTCAGAAGGCAGTAGAGGCCAGTTCTCTGAATGCATTCAAGAGAGAGCTAGATAGAGCTCTTAAGGATAGCGGAGTCAGGGGGTATGGGGAGAAGGCAGGAACGGGGTACTGATTGAGAATGATCAGCCATGATCACATTGAATGGCAGTGCTGGCTCGAAGGGCCGAATGGCCTCCTCCTGCACCTATTGTCTATTGTCTATAACACTGTGTACCTTTTATTTGTAAAGCAGCATCTGTGTCTAAGTTTATTGTTACTTCAGGTTACAACAGTTCAAAGGATACGTTCTGATGGGCTCCACGGCTACGCTGGGCCAGGCTGATCCTGCAACGTCGCCATGACAACGGGCCTTCATGGTCAGGCCAAGATCCCTGCACTTACAACAACTGGGACTTGGAAATGGCCCCAAACTGGCGGCTCTGTACACTGTCTCAGTGTACGACTGCCACACACCAGTACTGCACCTGAGATTCTTATCTAATACGTGTCTAAGTGTTTATGTACGGTGATACTTGTACTGAACTGTAGACAAAGATGAATTTCACTGTACCTCGGTACGTGTGAAAAAATAAAGTGCCATTGAACCGTTGAACCATTGAAGGCCACACTCACCACATCCATAACAAAATGAGTGTGACAATCCTGATGTTGGATGTGGCGATCAAATCCAGATAACTCCGTGAATGATTATTTGAGTCCTGTAGAGAAAATGCATTGGTCAGTTTAGGTTAGAGATACAGCACGGAAAAGGCCCTTCGGCCCACCGAATCCGCACCGAACAGCAATCCCTGCACACGAGCAACATAGAAACATAGAAGACAGGTGCAGGAGGAGGCCATTCGGCCCTTCGAGCCAGCACCGCCATTCATAGAAACATAGAAAACATATGCAGCGGGAGGCCATTCGGCCCCGTCGAGCCAGCACCGCCATTCATAGAAACATAGAAAGTAGGTGCAGGAGGAGGCCATGCGTGGGTTTTCTCCGAGATTTTCGGTTTCCTCCCACACTCCAAAGACATACAGGTTTGTAGGTTAATTGGCTGGGCAAATGCAAAAAATTGTCCCTAGTGGGTATAGGATAGTGTTAGTGTGTGGGGATCGCTGGGCGGCACGGACCCGGTGGGCCGAAGGGCCTGTTTCCGCGCTGTATCTCTGAATCGAAATCGAAATCGAAATCTAAAAAAACTCTACCGCTGCCCAGTGGCGCCCCCTTCTGCGTGTACGCGTTCTGTTCATTTAACTGCAGATGGTGGTGGGGGCCTGGAACACGCTGCCAGGGGTGGTGTTGAAGGCAGATACGAGAGTGGCGTTTAAGAGACTTTGGAATAGGCACATGAAAATGCAGGGAATGTATGGATATGCAATATGTGTGCAGGCAAGGTAAGAGTTGATCAGAGCATTAGGTTTGGCAATAGACAATAGACAATAGACAATAGGTGCAGGAGGAGGCCATTCAGCCCTTCGAGCCAGCACCGTCATTCAATGCGATCATGGCTGATCACTCTCAATCAGTACCCCGTTCCTGCCTTCTCCCCATACCCCCTCACTCTGCTATCCTTAAGAGCTCTTTCGTGCTCTCTCTTGAATGCATTCAGAGAATTGGCCTCCACTGCCTTCTGAGGCAGAGAATTCCACACCTTCACCACTCTCTGACTGAAAAAGTTCTTCCTCATCTCCGTTCTAAATGGCCTACCCCTTATTCTTAAACTGTGGCCCCTTGTTCTGGACTCCCCCAACATTGGGAACATGTTTCCTGCCTCTAATGTGTCCAATCCCCTAATTATCATATATGTTTCAATAAGATCCCCCCTCATCCTTCTAAATTCCAGTGTATACAAGGCATAGACATTGTGGCTGAAGGGCCTGTTCCTGTGCTGAATTGTTAGTCATAGAGTCACAGAGTGATACAGTGTGGAAACAGGCCCTTCAGCCCAACTCGCCCACACCCACCAACAATGTCCCAGCTACCACATTAGTAATCCACATTAGGCAGGAAATGGTTTTGTGTAGACTGATGGGACTGAAGGCGGATCAATCCCCAGGGCCTGATGGTCTGCATCCCAGGGTACTTAAGGAGGTGGCGCTAGAAATTGTGGACGCAATTTTCCAATGTTCTATAGATTCAGGATCAGTTCCTGTGGATTGGAGGGTAGCTAATGTTGTCCCACTTTTTAAGAAAGGAGGGAGAGAGAAAACAGGAAATTATAAACCAGTTAGTCTGACATCAGTGGTGGGGAAGATGCTGGAGTCAATTATAAAAGACGAAATTGCTGTACATTTGGATAGCAGTACCAGGATCGTTCCGAGTCAGCATGGATTTACGAAGGGGAAATCATGCTTGACTAATCTTCTGGAATTCTTTGAGGATGTAACTAGGAAAATTGACAGGGGAGAGCCGGTGGATGTAGTGTACCTCGACTTTCAGAAAGCCTTCGACAAGGTTCCACATAGGAGATTAGTGGGAAAAATTAGAGCACATGGTATTGGAGGTAGGGTACTGACATGGATAGAAAATTGGTTGACAGACAGAAAGCAAAGAGTGGGGATAAATGGGTCCCTTTCAGAATGGCAGGCAGTAACTAGTGGGGTACCGCAAGGCTCGGTGCTGGGACCACAGCTATTTACAATATACATTAACGACTTGGATGAAGGGATTAAAAGTACCATTAGCAAACTTGCAGATGATACAAAGCTGGGTGGTAGTGTGAACTGTAAGGAAGATGCTATGAGGTTGCAGGGTGACTTGGACAGGTTGTGTGAGTGGGTGGATGCATGGCAGATGCAGTTTAATGTGGATAAGTGTGAGGTTATCCACTTTGGTGGTAAGAATACAAAAGGCAGAGTATTATCTGAATGGTGTCGTTAGGAAAAGGGGACATACAACGAGATCTGGGTGTCCTAGTGCATCAGTCACTGAAAGGAAGCATGCAGGTACAGCAGGCAGTGAAGAAAGCCAATGGAATGTTGGTCTTCATAACAAGAGGAGTTGAGTATAGGAGCAAAGAGGTCCTTCTGCAGTTGTACAGGGCCCTAGTGAGACTGCACCTGGTGTACTGTGTGCAGTTTTGGTCTCCAAATTTGAGGAAGGATATTCTTGCTATTGAGGGCGTGCAGCATAGGTTTACTAGGTTAATTCCCGGAATGGCAGGACTGTCATATGTTGAAAGACTGGAGCGACTAGGCTTGTATACACTGGAATTTAGAAGGATGAGAGGGGATCTTATCGAAACGTATAAGATTATTAAGGGGTTGGACACGTTAGAGGCAGGAAACATGTTCCCAATGTTGGGGGAGTCCAGAACAAGGGGCCACAGATTAAGAATAAGGGGTAGGCCATTTAGAACGGAGATGAGGAAAAACTTTTGCAGTCAGAGAGTTGTGAATCTGTGGAATTCTCTGCCTCAGAAGGCAGTGGAGGCCAATTCTCTGAATGCATTCAAGAGAGAGCTAGATAGAACTCTTAAGGATAGCGGAGTCGGGGGGTATGGGGAGAAGGCAGGAACGGGGTACTGATTGAGAATGATCAACCATGATCACATTGATTGGCGGTGCTGGCTCGAAGGGTGGAATGGCCTACTCCCACACCTATTGTCTATTGTCTATTGTCTACCCTAGTCTCACCTGCCTGCACTAGGTCCATAACCCTCCAAACCTGTCCTATCCATGTACCTGTCCAATTGTTTCTTAAACGATGGGATAGTCCCAGCCTCAACTAACTCCTCTGGCAGCTTGTTCCATACACCCACCACCCTGTGTGTGTAAAAGCTACCCCTCGGATTCCTATTAAATCTTTTCCCCTTCACCTTGAACCTATGTCCTCTGGTCCTCGATTCCCCTACTCTGGGTAAAAGACTCTGCGCGTCTACCCGATCTATTCCTCTCATGATTTTGTACACCTCTATAAGATCTCCCCTCATCCTCCTGCGCTCCATGGAATAGAGACCCAGCCTACTCAACCTCTCCCTGTAGCTCACACCCTCTAGTCCTAGCAACATCCTCGTCAATCTTTCCTGAAACCTCTCAAGCTTTCACGTCCTATATTCTAATGGTCCTGTCATCAAGGAATCCACATTCGGTCAACAACCGAAATGTTCTTTACGTTTATGTTTAAGTTTGTTATTGGTACGTGTACCAGGTTTGAGAGAAAAGCCTTGTTTTGCGTATGATCCAAACGGATCAGATGTACCATAAAGGTTATGTTAAAGCTGTACAAGACCTTAGTGAAGCTACCCCTCATCCTCCTGCGCTCCAAGGAATAGAGTCCCAGCCTGCTCAACCTCCCCCTATAGCTCACACCCTCTAGTCCTGGCAACATCCTCGTATATCTTCTCTGTACCCTTTCCAGCTTGACAACATCTTTCCCTTCAACACGGTGCCTAAAACTGAACACAATACTCTAAATGCGGCCTCACCCACGTCTTATACAACTGCAACAAGACCTCCCATCAGCCCAACTAAACCTGCCCGACCCATGTGCCTGTCTAACTGTTAGTCCCTGCCTCAACCACCTCCTCTGGCAGCTCGTTCCATACACCCACCACCCTTTGCACAAAAGGTCCCTATTAAATCTTTCCCCACTCACCTTAAACCTGTGTCCTCTGATCCACAATTCCCCTCCTCCGGGCAAGAGACCCTGTGCATATAAGGGGCGTGGCTGTGTTCTGCAGCTGCGGCTCACCGGCAGTCTCTCCGTATTTTTTTGTGTTTTTTTGTCATTGTCGATGTTAAATGTACGTTTTGTTTTATTTTTAATTCTGTGTATGTAGGGGGGTGGTGGGGGGGGTGGGGGAAACCTTTTTTTAAATCTCCTCCTCAACGGAGATGCGACCTTTACCGTGTCGTATCTCCGTTCGCGCTACGGCCTAACATCGTGGAGTCGGCGGCCTCCAGCTGGGATCGACCTCGAAGACTCCGGTCGCAGGGCCTGGACTTACCATCTCGGAGGCTTCGGACCGTTGGGCCCTGCAGACCGCAACATCTGGAGCTCGCAGGTCCCTGGTTGGCGACCGGCTTTTGGGAGCTCCAGCCGTAGCAGCTTCGACCGCCCCGAAGCGCAAGGTACGATCAACCCGCCCGCAGGCCCTTCATCGCCCTGCTCGGCTCGGCCGCGGCATTTTCCATCACCCGGTGGGGGCTCAGGACTCTCATCGCCCTGCGTGGCTCGGCCGCAGCACTTTCCATCGCCCGGTGGGGGCTCAGGACTTTCATCGGCCTGCTCGGCTCGGCCCTGGGACTTTCCATCGCCCGGTGGGGGCTTCAAGGGGTTGGGAGCCTCGATCGCCTCGTGGCGCCACGGGAGAAGAATGAGGAGGAGATAAGACTTTGCCTTCCATCACAGTGAGGGTATGCCTGGAGCAATCACTGTGATGGCTCTTTTGTGTAAAAAATTGTATCTGTGTGTCTTGTGCTTTTTGATGTCTGCTGCCGGACCCTGACGTGAGAGGACGCTGGCGTTGAGTATTGGCCGCTTTTCCGTCAGGATAGTTTGTCTGTTTGTTTCTATGTTAATTGTATTTGTAAAGCGCTTTGAGCATGTGATAAGGCGCTATATAAAATAAATATATTATTATTATTATTATTATCTACCCGATCCATTCTGCTCATGATTTTATACACCACTGCAACGGATCGTTCGCACAGCTGAGAAGGTTGTTGGCTGCAACCTTCCCCCCCATTGATGAACTGTACACTGCAAGGGCCAGGAAGCGAGCGGGCAAGATCATCTCTGACCCCTCTCACCCTGGCCACAAACTCTTCGAAGCACTTCCCTCTGGAAGGAGACTCCGGACTGTCAAAGCAGCCACAGCCGGACATAAAAACAGCTTCTCTCCACGAGTGGTAGTTCTACTCAACAACCAAAGTCTGTAGTCTCTTTTTTGCTCTGGTTTATTTTCACCCACATGTTTAGACCGTAATGGTGTATCATTATTGTTTTGATGTGGTTATGTTTTATTCTTAATTGTTAACTGTATGTTTGTGTTGTCATTTGTGAGCGGAGCACCAAGGCACATTCCTTGTATATGCACATACTTGGCCAATAAACCTATTCATTCATTCATTCATTCATTCACTATAAGATCGGCCCTCAATAGACAATAGACAATAGGTGCAGGAGGAGGCCATTCAGCCCTTCAAGCCCGCACCGCCATTCAATGTGATCATGGCTGATCATTCTCAATCAGTACCCCGTTCCTACCTTCTCCCCATACCCCCTGACTCCGCTATCCTTAAGAGCTCTATCTAGCTCTCTCATGAATGCATTCAGAGAATTGGCCTCCTCTGCCTTCTGAGGCAGAGAATTCCACAGATTTACAACTGTCTGACTGAAAAAGTTTTTCCTCATCTCAGTTCTAAATGGCCTACCCCTTATTCTTAAACTGCGGCCCCTGGTTCTGGACTCCCCCAACATTGGGAACATGTTTTCTGCCTCTAACTTGTCCAACCCCTTAATAATCTTATATGTTTCGATAAGACCCCTCTCATCCTTCTAAATTCCAGTGTATACAAGCCTAGTCGCTCCAGTCGTTCAACATATGACAGTCCTGCCATTCCGGGAATTAACCTAGTAAACCTACGCTGCACGCCCTCAATAGCAAGAATATCCTTCCTCAAATTTGGAGACCAAAACTGCACACAGTACTCCAGGTGCGGTCTCACTAGGGCCCTGTACAACTGCAGAAGGACCTCTTTGCTCCGATACCCAACTCCTCTTGTTATGAAGGCCAACATTCCATTGGCTTTCTTCACTGCCTGCTGTACCTGCATGCTTCCTTTCAGTGACTGATGCACTAGGACACCCAGATCTCGTTGTACGTCCCCTGTTCCTAACTTGACACCATTCAGTTACGTCATCCTCCTGCGCTCCAAGGAATAGAGTCCCAGCCTGCTCAACCTCTCCTTATAGCACAGACCCTTGAGTCCTGGCAACTTCCTCGTAAATCTAATGTAGAAAATAGGAAATAGGTGCAGGAGGAGGCCGTTTGGCCCTTTGAGCCAGATGTGGTCATTACTTTACCATCTTTGCTATCACCACATGTTGCTTGTACACACGCCAGAATATTCTTCGATAACATTTAGACAGGTACATGGATAAGACGGATTTGGAGGGATATGGGCCAAGCGCAGGCAGGTGGGACTAGTGTAGCTGGGACATGTTGGCTGGCGTGGGCAAGTTTGGCCGAAGGGCCTGTTTCATATCATATATCATATCGTATATATACAGCCGGAAACAGGCCTTTTCGGCCCACCAAGTCCGTGCCGCCCAGCGATCCCCGTACATTAACACTATCCTACACCCACTAGGGACAATTTTTACATTTTACATTTACCCAGCCAATTAACCTACATACCTGTACGTCTTTGGAGTGTGGGAGGAAACCGAAGATCTCGGAGAAAACCCACGCAGGTCACGGGGAGAACGTACAAACTCCTTACAGTGCAGCACCCGTAGTCAGGATCGAACCTGAGTCTCCGGCGCTGCATTCGCTGTAAAGCAGCAACTCTACCGCTGCGCTACCGTGCTGTATCACTCTATGACTCTATAACAGATAATGAAAAGTGCTCAGTTACCATGTCACTGTGAATGGCGCTAAATATCGGTCCAACATGCGAGACTCCGTTTTTCCTGGCGGCATATTTCAGTATTGCCTCAGCGTCCTCCGTTCGACCTTGAGTGAGTAACCACCTGGGCGATTCAGGTATACACCTGCAATCAAACCGAAACCACCTCTGAGTTCAGGAAAGGAATGACACACCCAGAGAGCTGGAGTAACTCAGCGGGTCAGGCAGCATCTCTGGAGAACGTGGATAGGTGACGTTTCACAGAGTGCTGGAGTAACTCAGCGGGTCAGGCAGCATCTCTGGGGAGAAGGAATGGTGGGACCGGGGAAAAAGGTAGGAGGATCCTCATAAGCTCATAGGTTCTAGGAGCAGAATTAGGCCATTCGGCCCATCAAGTCCACTCCACCATTCGATCATGGCTGATCTATCTCTCTCCCTCTTGAAAGTATCACAAAATGCTGGAGTAACTCAGCGGGTCGAGCAGCATCTCTGGAGAGAAGGAATGGGTGACGTTTCGGGTCGAGACCCTTCTTCAGACCGATGTCAGGAGGGGCGGAACAAGGAAAGGATATAGGTGGAGACAGGAAGACAGTGGGAGAACCGGGAAGGGGGAGGGGATAGAGAGGGGAAGTAGGGACTACCTTAAGTGGGAGAAGTCAATGTTCATACTGCTGGGGTGTAAACTACCCAAGCGAAATATGAGGTGCTGTTCCTCCAATTTGGAGTGGGCCTCACTATGACACTGGAGGAGGCCCATGACAGAAACAAGGAGGCAGATTATTATCTCAATGGAGTTAGGTTAGGTAAGGGGGAGGTGCAGCGAGACCTGGGTGTCCTTGTACACCAGTCACTGAAAGTTGGCGTGCAGGTACAGCAGGCAGTGAAGAAAACTAATGGAATGTTGGCCTTCATAACAAGAGGATTTCAGTACAGGTGTAAAGAGGTCCTTCTGCAGTTGTATAGGGCCCTGGTGAGACCACATCTGGAGTATTGTGTACAGTTTTGGTCTCCTAATTTGAGGAAGAACATCCTTGTAATTGAGGCAGTGCAGCGTAGGTTCACCAGATTGCTCCCTGGGATGGCAGGACTGTCATATGAGGAAAGATTGAAAAGACTGGGCTTGTATTCACTGGAGTTTAGAAGGATGAGAGGGGATCTTATAGAAACATATAAAATTATAAAAGGACTGGACAAGCTAGATGCAGGAAAAATGTTCCCAATGTTGGGCGAGTCCAGAACCAGGGGCCACAGTCTAAGAATAAAGGGGAGGCCATTTAAAACTGAGGTGAGAAAAAACTTTTTCACCCAGAGAGTTGTGAATTTGTGGAATTCTCTGCCACAGAGGGCAGTGGAAACCAAATCACTGGATGGATTTAAGAGAGAGGTAGAGAGAGCTCTGGGGGCTAGTGGAATCAAGGTATATGGGGAGAAGGCAGGCACAGGTTATTGATTGGGGACGATCACAATAGACAATAGACAATAGACAATAGTGCAGGAGTAGGCCATTCGGCCCTTCGAGCCAGCACCACCATTCAATGTAATCATGGCTGATCATTTTCAATCAGTACCCCGTTCCTGCCTTCTCCCCATACCCCCTGACTCCGCTATCCTTAAGAGCTCTATCTAGCTCTCTCTTGAATGCATTCAGAGAATTGGCCTCCACTGCCTTCTGAGGCAGATAATTCCACAGAGAATTCCACAATGAATGGCGGTGCTGGCTCGAAGGGCCGAAGGGCCGAATGGCCTCCTCCTGCACCTATTTTCTATGTTTCTATGAATGAGTGGGTGAACCTAAGATAAGCGTTTGTCGGAACTGGGCCAGTACTCGCTGGAGTTTAGAAGAATGAGGGGGGGCCTCATCGAAAAATACAGAATAGTGAAAGGCCTGGATAGAGTGGATGTGGGGAGGATGTTTCCACTAGTGGGAGAGTCTAGGACCAGAGGGCTCAGCCTCAGAATTAAAGGACGTTCCTTTAGGAAAGAGATGAGGAGGAATGTCTTTTGTCAGAGGGCGGTGAATCTGTGGAATTCATGGCGGCACGGTGGCGCAGTGGTAGAGTTGCTGCCTTACAGCAAATGCAGCGCCGGAGACTCAGGTCCGATCCCGACTACGGGCGCCGTCTGTACGGAGTTTGTACGTTCTCCCCGTGACCTGCGTGGGTTTTCTCCGAGATCTTCGGTTTCCTCCCACACTCCAAAGACGCACAGGTATGTAGGTTAATTGGCTGGGGAAATGTAAAAATTGTCCCTAGTGTGTGTAGGATAGTGTTAGTGTGCGGGGATCGCTGGGCGGCGCGGACCCGGTGGGCCGAAGGGCCTGTTTCCGCGCTGTATCTCTAAATCTAATTTTTTTTTTAAATTGCCACAGACGGCTGTGGAGGCCACAAGTCAGTGGATATTTTTAAGGTGGATGTTGGCAGATCATTGATTAGTACGGGTGTCAGGGGTTATGGGGAGAAGGCAGGAGAATGGGGTTAGGAGGGAGAGATAAATCAGCCATGATTGAATGGCGGAGTAGACTTGATGGGCCGAGTGGCTTAATTTTGCTCCAAGCACTTATGGCCTTATGATGTTATGACCTAAATCCGATGAATGATGAATAAATCCACTTACCACCAGAGGGGGATGAAGAGAAACTCTGGCAGGGTCAGGGTTAGCAGCAGCATCCTCCAGTCTCGGATATAGTAGGCAAGAATCGGCAGGAGAATGTAGCCAAAGGCATAAAACATACAGATACCAAGTGTGGAGAAAGCAATCCTCTCCGATTTGCTGAGGATTTCAATCCCTGTCGCAAAAGAAAAGTCTATCAGTGAAGGCAAATTAGCAGCCAGCATCATCAGTAGGGACGCCAACTATCTCACTCCCAAATACGGGACAAGGTGGCGTCACCGCCCCGCGCCCCACGTGACCTCACCCAGCCAGCGGCCATGTGCTCCTGCTCCACCAATGGTGACGGCCTGAGCCGGGAGGCGGGATGCTACACAACCTCCGTTAGGTGGCACCCGGGCCTCCGGACCTACACTGTTTGGGCCTACAACGGCCCACAGGCCTACAGTGTCCAGGCCTACGCTGTCCTGACCTACACTGTCCGATCCTACACTGTTCAAACCTACACTGTCCGGGCCTACACTGTCCGGGCCTACACTGTCCGAACCTACACTGTCCGGACCTACACTGTCCGGACCTACAGTGTCCGATCCTACACTGTCCGAACCTACACTCTCCGGACCTGCACTGTCTGGACCTACACTGTTTGGGTCTACACTGTCCGGACCTACACTGTCTGGGCCTATACTGTTTGGGCCTACACTGTCCGGACCTACACTGTCCGGGCCTACACTCTCCGGGCCTACACTGTCCGGACCTACACTGTCCGGGCCTACACTCTCCGGGCCTACACTGTCCGGACCGACACTGTCCGAACCTACAGTGTCCGAACCTACAGTGTCCGAACCTACAGTGTCCGGACCTACACTGTCCGAAACTACAGCTTCTGAGCCTACACTGTCCGGACCTACGCTGTCCGAACCTGCAGAGTCCGGGCCTACACTGTCTGGGCCTACACTGTCCGGACCTACACTGATCGGACCTACACTGTCTGGACCTACGCTGTCCGAACCTACAGAGTCCGGGCCTACACTGTCCGAATCTACAGTGTCCGGACTTACACTGTCCGGGCCTACACTGTCTGGGCCTACACTGTCCGGGCCTACAGCATCCAGGCCTACAGCGTGCGAGCCTACAGTGTCCGGACCTATAGTCTCTGGGCTAATACGGGACAAGGGCGGTCCCGTACGGGACAAACCACTTTAGCTCAAAATACGGGATGTCCCGGCTAATACAGGACAATTGGCAACCCTAATCATCAGAGACCCGCACCACCCTGACTACCCCTGAAATCGGGAAGAAGGTACAGGTGCCTGAAAACGGTAACGTCCAGGTTCAGGATCAGCTTTACCCAACAACCTGCCACGTACACATCTAATCCAATTTTCAAATTCGCAGAAGACGCTACCATTGTGGGCCGGATGTCAAATAACGATGGGACGGAATACAGGAAGGAGATCGAGACCTTCGTGTCCTGGTGCCGAGACAACAACCTTTCCCTCAACGTCAGCAAGACAAAGGAGATAGTGATGGGCTTCGGGAAGTGAAGTGGTCTACACGCCCAGTCTGCAGTGACGGTGCCAAAGTAGAGACGGTCAAAATCTTCCAATTCCTAGGAGTCAACATCAAAAGATCATAAGGAATAGGAGTAGAATTAGGCCATTCGGCCCATCAAGTCTCCTCCACCATTCAACATGGCTGATCTATCTCTCCGTCCTAACCCCATTCTCCTGCCTTCTCCCCATAATCAAAAATCTATCTATCTCCGCCTTAAAAATATCAACTGACTTGGCCTCCACAGCCTTCTGTGGCAAAGAATTCCACAGATTCACCGCCCTCTGACTAAAGAAATTTCTCCTCAGCTCCTTCCTAAAAGAACGTCCTTTAATTCTGAGGCTGTGACCTCTAGTCCTAGACTCTCCCACTAGTGGAAACATCCTGTCCACATCAACTCTATCCGGGCCTTTCACTATTCTTCTAATATCACCACCATCTTCTCGGCTTCTTCTTGGCAATGACCAAGATAGCACACCAATGCCTCTACTTCCCTTAGAAGGCTTAGGATGTTCGGCGTGTCCCCTAGAACTCTCACCAACTTCTACAGATGCGCCGTAGGAAACATTTTATTGGGATGCATCACAGCTTGGTTTGGGAACGGCTCCATCCAAGACCGCAAGGATCTGCAGCAAATTGTGGACGCAGCCCAGACCATCACACAAACCAACCTCCCTTCCACTGACTCCATCTACACCTCACGCTGCCTCGGCAAGGCCAGCAGCACAATCAAGGACCAGTCTCACCCCGGCCACTCCCTCTTCTCCCCTCTCCCATCGGGCAAGATGTACAGAAGTGTGAAAACGCACACCTCCAGATTCAGGGGCAGTTTCTTCCCGGCTGTTATCAGGCAACTGAACCATCCTACCACAACCAGAGAGCAGTGCTGAACTAATAGAAACATAGAAACATAGAAAATAGGTGCAGGAGGAGGCCATTCGGCCCTTCGAGCCAGCACCACCATTCATTGTGATCATGGCTGATCGTCCCCAATCAATAACCCGTGCCTGCCTTCTCCCCATATCCATTGATTCCACTGGCCCCTAGAGCTCTAGCTAACTCTCTTTTAAATTCATCCAGAGAATTGGCCTCCACTGCCCTCTGTGGCAGAGAATTCCACAAATTCACAACTCTCTGGGTGAAAACGTTTCTTCTCACCTCAGCTTTTAAATGGCCTCCCCTTTATTCGAAGACTGTGTGGCCCCTGGTTCCGGGCTCCCCCAACATCGGGAACATTTTTCCTGCATCCAGCTTGTTCTACAATCTACCTCTTTGACAACTCTCAGACTATTCTTAATCAAACTGCACTGGCTTTACCTTGCACTAAATGTTATTCCCTCAGCATGTGTCTGTACACTGTGGACGGCTCGATTGTAATCATGTATTGTCTTTCTGCTGACCGGTCGGCACGCAACAAATGCTTTTTCACTGTGACAATAAACTAAACTAACGAACTTACAACCTTCGGGCTATTAAACACTAGAATCAATGAAGCCCTGAACTGGACAGAATGGATGTTGTGAGGTTGTTTGCACTAGTGGGAGAATCTAGGAGCACAGGTCAGAGCCTCAGAATGAAAGGACGTCCCTTTGGGAAGACGAGGAGGAATTTCTTCAGTCAGAGGGTTGGTGAATCTGTGGAATTCTTTGCCACAGACGGCTGTGGAGGCCACGTCAGTGGGTATCTTTAAGGCAGAGATGGATAGACTCTTGACTTGTACGGGTGTCAAGGGTTACGGGGAGAAGGCAGGAGAATGGGGTTAGGAGGGAGAGATAGATCAGCCATGATTGAATGGCGGAGTAGACCTGATTGACTAATCCTGCTCCTATCAGAGAGGGAGAGAGAATGAGAAAGATAAAGAAAGAGAAAGGGGGAAAGGAAGAAAAATGGAAAGATGGAAGGAAAGAATGAATGAAAGAGAGCATGGAAGCAGGCCTTTCGGCCCACCGAGTCCATGCCGACCATCGATCGCCCCTTCACACCAGTTCTATGTTATCCCACTCTCTCATCCACTCACGACACGCTGGTGGACATTTTACAGAGGACCAATTAACCTACAAACCCGCACGTCTTTGGGATGTGGGAGGAAACCGGAGCGCCCGGAGAAAACCCACGTGGTCAGGGGGAGATCGTACAAACTCCACAACCGCGCAGATGGCAGCAGGGGTCAGGATTGAACCTGGCTCCCCGGCGCTGTGAAGCAGCGGCTCTACCCGCTGCGCCACAGTCAGCTCGGTGAGACTGACGCCGTTTCCCTCATAGACACAGAGTGCTGGAGTAACTCAGCGGGTCAGGCAGCATCTGTGGAGAACATGGATAGGTGACGTTTCACAGAGTGCTGGAGTAACTCAGCGGGTCAGGCAGCTTCTCTGGAGAGAAGGAATGGGTGACGTTCTGGGTCGAGACCCTTCTTCAGACTGACGTCAGGGGAAAGGGAGGTACACAGATAAGGAAGTGATAGGGCGTGAAAACAGGGTCAAGGGAATGAAGTTCAAGGAAATGTAGAATAGATCATTGTTGGTGGAGAGCAGGTAACAGTAAAGCAAACAGAGATAAAATGTAGTGTTGTTTTCCTTTCCCTGCTCACTGCCAGACCTGCTGAGCGCTGACGGAATTTCCTTCAGTTGAGTTTAGTTTATTGTCCCGTGTACCGAGGTACAGTGAAAAGCTTTTGTTGCGTGCTAACCAGCCAGCGGAAAGACAATACATGATTACAATGGAATGTTGGCCTTCATAACAAGGAGTTGAGTATAGGAGCAAAGAGGTCCTTCTGCAGTTGCACAGGGCCCTAGTGAGACCACACCTGGAGTACTGTGTGCAGTTTTGGTCTCCAAATTTGAGGAAGGATATTCTTGCTATTGAGGGCGTGCAGCGTAGGTTCACTAGGTTAATTCCCGGAATGGCGGGACTGTCATATGTTGAAAGACTGGAGCGACTAGGCTTGTATACACTGGAATTTAGAAGGATGAGAGGAGATCTTATCGAAACGTATAAGATTATTAAGGGGTTGGACACGTTAGAGGCAGGAAACATGTTCCCAATGTCGGGGGAGTCCAGAACCAGGGGCCACAGTTTAAGAATAAGGTGTAGGCCATTTAGAACTGAGATGAGGAAAAACTTTTTCAGTCAGAGAGTTGTGAATCTGTGGAATTCTCTGCCTCAGAAGGCAGTGGAGGCCAATTCTCTGAATGCATTCAAGAGAGAGCTAGATAGAGCTCTTAAGGATAGCGGAGTCAGGGGGTATGGGGAGAAGGCAGGAACGGGGTACTGATTGAGAATGATCAGCCATGATCACACTGAATGGCGGTGCTGGCTCGAAGGGCCGAATGGCCTCCTCCTGCACCGATTGTCTATTGTCTATTGCCTATTGTCTATTGTCTACAATCGAGCCATTCACAGTGTACAGATACATGATAAGGGAATAACGTTCAGTGCAAGGTAAAGCCAGCAAGGTCTGATCAAGGATAGTCCGAGGGTCACCAATGAGGTAGATAGTAGTTCAGCACTGCTCTCTGGTTGTGGTAGGATGGTTCAGTTGCCTGATAACAGCTGGGAAGAAACTGCCCCTGCTTGCATTATCTTCACACGGCACGCTGGGAAGACAGTGAAAGGTAACATTTCCTTACCGAGTACAAACGTTGAGATATAACTTGAGATTTCTCCCATGCCAACAAAAAAATACAGAACGCAGAACATTTCCCAGCTTTGGGAAGCCAGTTGGAGAAGGCTTGGGATGGTCCTCAGGGCTATGGCTCCAAAGAGAACTATTTTTCGTCCATACCTTTGAACAACAAGGATAAATATCACTTCAAACACGAACAAGTTAGGCTCCAGTTTCAGATTCAGTTTAATTTATTGTCTCGTGTACCGAGCGAGGGACAGTGATAAGCTTTTGTTGCGTGCCAACCAGTCAGCGGAAAGACAATACATGATTACAATCGAGCCGTCCACAGTGTACAGATTACATGATAAGGGAATAACGTTTAATGCAATGTAAAGCCAGCAAAGTCTTAAGATCAAGGGACTGAGTCGTGAGGGCGTGCAGCGTAGGTTCACTAGGTTAATTCCCGGAATGGCGGGACTGTCGTATGTTGAAAGGCTGGAGCAATTAGGCTTGTATACACTGGAATTTAGAAGGATGAGGGGGGATCTTATTGAAACATATAAGATAATTAGGGGATTGGACACATTAGAGGCAGGAAACATGTTCCCAATGTTAGGGGAGTCCAGAACAAGGGGCCACAGTTTAAGAATAAGGGGTAGGCCATTTAGAACGGAGATGAGGAAGAACTTTTTCAGTCAGAGAGTGGTGAAGGTGTGGAATTCTCTGCCTCAGAAGGCAGTGGAGGCCAGTTCGTTGGATGCTTTCAAGAGAGAGCTGGATAGAGCTCTTAAGGATAGCGGAGTCAGGGGGTATGGGGAGGAGGCAGGAACGGGGTACTGATTGAGAGTGATCAGCCATGATCGCATTGAATGGCGGTGCTGGCTCGAAGGGCTGAATGGCCTCCTCCTGCACCTATTGTCTATTGTCTATTGTCTATTGACCCGCTGAGGTACACCCGCACTTTGTGTATTTAAAAAAAATAAACCAGCATCTGCAGTTCCTTTTGTCCCTCTCCATGTAGCCAATACCCTCTAATCCAGCCAGTATTCTGGTAAACCTCTTCTGCACTCTCTCCAAAGCCTCCACATATAAAATTCTTAAGGGGTTGGAGAGGCTAGATGCAGGAAGATTGTTCCCGATGTTGGGGAAGTCCAGAACCAGGGGTCACAGCTTAAGGATAAGGGGGAAGTCTTTTAGGACCGAGATGAGAAAACATTTCTTCACACAGAGTGGTGAGTCTGTGGAATTCTCTGCCACAGAAGGTAGTTGAGGCCAGTTCATTGGCTATATTTAAGAGGGAGTTAGATGTGGCCCTTGTGGCTAAAGGGATCAGGGGGTATGGAGAGAAGGCAGGTACAGGATACTGAGTTGGATGATCAGCCATGATCATATTGAATGGCGGTGCAGGCTCGAAGGGCCGAATGGCCTACTCCTGCAACTATTTTCTATGTTTCTATCTCTGGAGAACATGGGTGATGTTTTGGGCCAGGCCACTACTTCAGGCTGAGTAACTTCAGCACTTTGTATCTTCTGCAAGCTCTCCGGAGCAGTTGGGCAAGAATATGTAGGAAAAAAACTGCAGGTGCTGGTTTAAATCGAATGTAGAAACAAAATGCTGGAGTAACTCAGTGGGTCAGGCAGCATCTCGGGAGAGAAGGAATGGGTGACGTTTCGGGTCGAGACCCTTCTTCAGACTGAGGGGAGGGGGCGGGACAAAGGTAGGATGTAGTCGGAGACAGGAAGACTAGTGGGAGAACTGGGAAGGAGGAGGGGATAGAGAGGGGAAGTAGGGACTACCTGAAGTTGGAGAAGTCAATGTTCATACCGCTGGGGTGTAAACTACCCAAGCGAAATATGAGGTGGTGCCAAAGGGCCGAATGGCCTCCTCCTGCACCTATTGTCTATTGTCTATTGTCTCCTCCCTTATTCCAGTGATTGCAGTGGTATCTTGTGTCTCAAAACAAAATCCGGAATTGTCACATCGAACAGGAGGCCCGAGAGGTCAGGGCAGGAAAAAAAGTCAACTGTTGACAAATACAAGATGGATGTTAGCGTGCTCTTGCTTATAGCAGTCCGTACCTGTCGGAGATTTGTCCCGAGATTACCGAGCCCAGCAGCACTCCCAGGAAAAAGACCGATGTTGTAAATGGTCCTTTCCAGTTCTGGTCACAAACCAGATCCCACTACAGTCAAGGAGGGGAGACAAAGGCACAGAGATTACCGTGTGTATGTGGCTGTTAACTCTGTTAAAATACCTCAAGAAAACCTTTAAATATTCACTTCATCTTCTTGCAACGGTTCCCTGTGATTTGCTAAGAGTAAATCTAATAGTATTAGACCAAGTGGACCCGTTGGGCCCAAACCTCTCCTGCATCGGTGCAGCACCCTCTCCTCCACCCCTCTCCCCTCCCCCTCCGACCCTTCCCCTCCGCACACCATCCCCCTCAACCCCCCTTATCCCCCCTCCCCCTTCCCCCTGCCTCCCTCCTTCCCCTCCCCCCCTCTCCCCTCTCCACCCCTCTCCCCTCCCCTCCCTCTCCCACCCTTCCTCTCCCCCTTCCCCTCCCCCCACACCATCCCCCCATCCCCCTCCCCCTCCACCCCTCCCCTCCCCCTCCCACCCTTCCTCTCCCCCCTTCCCCTCCCCCCACACCATCCCCCCATCCCCCTCCCCCTCCACCCCTCCCCTCCCCCTCCCACCCTTCCCCTCCCCCCTTCCCCTCCCCCCACACCATCCCCCCATCCCCCTCCCCCTCCACCCCTCCCCTCCCCCTCCCACCCTTCCCCTCCCCCCTTCCCCCCCCCCCACACCATCCCCCCCATCCCCCTCCCCCTCCACCCCTCCCCTCCCCCTCCCACCCTTCCGCTCCCCCTTCCCCTCCCCCACACCATCCCCCCATCCCCCTCCCCCTCCACCCCTCCCCTCCCCCTCCCACCCTTCCCCTCCCCCCTTCCCCTTCCCCCACACCATCCCCCCCATCCCCCTCCCCCTCCACCCCTACCCCCTCCCCTCCCCCTCCCACCCTTCCCCTCCCCCCTTCCCCTCCCCCACACCATCCCCCCCATCCCCCTCCCCCTCCACCCCTACCCCCTCCCCTCCCCTCCCACCCTTCCCCTCCCCCCTTCCCCTCCCCCCACACCATCCCCCCATCCCCCTCCCCCTCCACCCCTCCCCTCCCCCTCCCACCCTTCCCCTTTCCCCCTTCCCCTCCCCTACACCATCCACCTCAACCCCCCTTATCCCCCTCCCCCTTCCCCCCCACCCCCACCCCTCTCCACCTCTCCCCTCCCCTCCCCTCCCACCCTTCCTCTCCCCTTCCCCTCCCCCCACACCATCCCCCCATCCCCCTCCCCCTCCACCCCTCCCCTCCCCCTCCCACCCTTCCCCTCCCCCCTTCCCCTCCCCCCACACCATCCCCCCATCCCCCTCCCCCTCCA
This sequence comes from Rhinoraja longicauda, assembly GCF_053455715.1. Lineage (NCBI taxonomy): Eukaryota > Metazoa > Chordata > Chondrichthyes > Rajiformes > Arhynchobatidae > Rhinoraja > Rhinoraja longicauda. The sequence goes on along the minus strand of NC_135955.1, from coordinate 94,653,557 downwards.
CCCCTCCCCTCCCCCTCCCACCCTTCCCCTTTCCCCCTTCCCCTCCCCTACACCATCCCCCTTAACCCCCCTTATCCCCTCCCCTTCCCCCCCACCCCCACCCCCCTCCACCTCTCCCCTCCCCTCCCCTCCCCCTCCCACCCTTCCCCTCCCCCTTCCCCTCACCCACTCCATCCCCCTCCACCCCTCTCCCCTCCCCTCCCCCTTCCTTCCCCTCCCCCCCCCACTCCATCCCCCTCAACCCCCCTTATCCCCCCTCCCTGCCCCCCCCTCCCTCCCATTAGAGGGAGAATCTGGAAGCAAAGGTCATGGCGTCAGAATAAAAGGACGTTTCTTTAGATAGGAGATGAGGAGGAATTTCTTTAGTCAGAGGGTGGTGAATCTGTGGAATTCTTTGCCACAGAAGGCTGTGGAGGCCAAGTCAGTGGATATTTTTAAGGTAGAGGTAGATAGATTCTTGATTAGTACGGGTGTAGATCATCTTTGATTGAAGGAGGGAGAGATAGATCAGCCATGCTTGAATGACTTGATGGGCCGAATGGCCTAATTCTGCTCCTGCAACGTGTGATCTGTCTGTTTGTGACTCTGCCAACCTCTATATTTAGTGTGAGCATACGAACCTAAACTGGCAATCTTGCATCGGCAGCGATGTAGGCCGAGGCCTCGTGATGACTCGAACACAGGGTTGAATGATTTGTGTGTCTGGTCCTGCACGTTCACTTGTGAGGAGCCTCGTCTCTGGGGTGTGGGAGGAAACCGAAGATCTCGGAGAAAACCCACGCAGGTCACGGGGAGAACGTACAAACTCCGTACAGACAGCGCCCGTAGTCGGGGATGGAACCCGGGTCTCTGGCGATGTGTGAGGCAGCAACTCTACCGCTGCTCCACCGTGCACCCTCTCCAAAGCCTCCACTTCTTCACAGTGATTAGTGTGGGCCTGTAAGGGAGGGTTGTGGAGCAGAGGGAGCAGGGAGTGCAGGCACTCAGTTTCCTGAAGGTAGACTCAAGTTAGTTGAAATTGGGGGAACAACGCCTCATTTTTCGCTTGGGCAGCTTGCAACCCAGCGGTATGAACATTGATTTAGTTTAGAGATACAGCGCGGAAACAGGCCCTTTCAGCCCACCGGGTCCGCGCCGACCAGCGATCCCCGCACACTAACACTATCCTACACCCACTAGGGACAATTTTTACATTTACCGAGCCAATTAACCTACAAACCTGCACGTCTTTGGAGTGTGAGAGGAAACCGAAGGTCTCGGAGAAAACCCACGCAGGTCACGGGGAGAACGTACAAACTCCGTACAGACAGCACCCGAAGCTGGGATGGAACCCGGGTCTCCGGCGCTGCATTCTCTGTAAGGCGGCAACTCTAACGTTACTCCAGCATTTTGTGTCTGTCTTCCTGAAGTACAGTTCCTACTTGCATCACAGGTAGGCAGGGTAGTGAAGAGGGCTTTTGGCGCATCGCTTGTCGTCAGTCGGGGAACTGGGTACAACAGCAAGGGACGCAAAAGAATTGCAGATGCTGGTTTACCAAAAAGACACAAAGTGCTGGAGTGACTTATCTGGTCAGGCATCATCTCTGGAGAGCGTGAATAGGTGAATAGGTGACGTTTCAGGTTGGTCACCCATCCACAGGAAGATGAGACATTATGTTCCAGTTGTACAAAACATTGGTGAGGCCGCAACAGACTAATTGTGTTCAGTCTTGGTCAAGCTTGTGTGGGAAGGATGCCATCAAACTGAAAAGAGTGCAAACGATTTTTGTTTAGGTTTCCAGGATACAAGGACCTGAGTTACAGGGGAGAGATTTGGCAGGCTAGGACTTTATTCCTTGGAGTGCAGGAGGCAGAGGGGCGATCTTATAGAGGTGTATAACATCACGAGGGGAAGTGATAGGGTGAAAGCACAGAGTCTCTTGCCCAGTGTAGCAGGATCAAGAACCAAGAGGACAGAGGTTTAAGGTGAGGGGGGAAAACTAGACCAAGTGGACCCATTGGGCCCAAACCTCTCCTGCATTGATGCCGCACTCTCTCCTCCCCCCCCTTCCCCAACCTCGCCCCCCTCCCCAACCTCGCCCCCTCCACAACCTCCATCCCCCCTCCCTCCCCCCTCCCCCCCCTCCCCTCCCCCTCCTCCCTCCCCAACCTCCCCCCCTTCCCCAACCTCCATCCCCCCTCCCCCCAACCCCCTCCCCCCACCCCCCTCCCCAACCTCCCCCCCTCCCCAACCTCCCCCCTCCCCAACCTCCATCCCCCTCCCCCCTCCCCCTCCCTCCCCCCTCCCCCCTCCCCAACCTCCCCCCCTCCACAACCCCCCCCCCAACCTCCATCCCCCTCTCCCCTCCCCCCCCTCCCCAACCTCCCCCCCCAACCTCCATCACCTCTCCCCCTCCCGCCCCCTCCCCTGCCCCTCCTCTCCTTCCCCTCCCCCCTTCTGCTCCTCCCCACTCCATTCCCCTCAACCCCCCCTTATCCTCCCTCCTCCCCCCCTCCCCCCTCCATTCCTCCCTCCCCCCTCCCTCCCTGGGAGATAGATTTAAACTTTAAAATGTGAATAACTTTAAAGATATAATGCCGATTTCAATTAAACCTTTTAAAAAAATTAATTTAATTTAAATTTCCATTGGCACCAAAGGGACGACGGTGAGTAAGGGGGGCCTAAAATTGTCGTGCTATCGTGTACCGTTTTGGCTGTAGTTCAGGAACAAACAAACAAACAAACACGAGTTTTAGTGTATAGATAGTCATAGAGTCATACAGAGTGGAAACAGGCCCTTCGGCCCAACCTGCCCATGCCGACCAACATGTCCCAGCTACATTAGTCCCACCTGCCTAAATCTGCCCCATATCCCTCCAAACCTGTCCTATCCAAGTACCTGTCTAAATGTTTCTTAAACGTTGGGATAGTCCCAGTCTCAACTACCTCCTCCGGTAGCTCGTTCCACACACCCATCACCCTTTGTGTGAAAAAATTACCCCTCAGATTCCTATAAAATATCTCTCCCCCCCTCACCTTAAACCTATGCCCTCTGATTCTCGATTCCCCTACTCTGGGCAAGAGACTCTGTGCATCTACCCGATCTATTCCTCTTGTAATTTTATACACCTCTATAAGATCACCCCTCATCCTCCTGCACTCCAAGGAATAGAGACCCAGCCTGCTCAACCTCTCCCTATAGCTCACACCCTCTAGTCCTGGCAACATCCTCGTAAATCTTCTCTGCATCCTTTCCATCTTAATAACTTTCCAATAACATGTAGCCCAGAACAGCTCAATACTCTAAATGTAACCCTCACCAATGTTTTATATAACTGCAGCATGACCTCCCAACTTCTGTACTCAATACTCTGACTGATGAAGGCCAATCTGCCAAATCTGAGGGGCAACGTTTTTATTCAGAAGGTGATTGGTGCATGGAACGAGCTTTCTAACTTCAGATAGCCCTTGCTTTCCCTCTCTCTCCACGCCCTCCCCCATCACAGTTCTCCTACCAGTCTTACTGTCTCCAATAGGGTTGCCAACTTCCTCACTCCCAAATAAGGGACAAAGGGTGGCGTCACCGCCCCGCGCCGCACGTGACCTCACCCAGCCAGCGGCCATGTGCTCTTACTCCACCAATGACAGCCGCCCGGGCCGGGAGGCGGGTTGCTACGCAACCTCCGTTAGGCGAACACACTTGGCCCAGCTCCCCGAATACATTCCATTAGCTTACACTGTCCCGGCCTACAGCAGCCCCCGGGCCTACAGTATCCCAGCCTACAGCGCCCCCTGGGCCTACAGTGTCTGGGCCTACAGTGTCCCGGGCCTACAGTGTCCGAACCTACAGTGTCCATGCCTACAGTGTCCGGGCCTACAGTATCCCGGGCCTACAGTGTCCGGGCTTACAGTGTCCATGCCTACAGTGTCCGGGCCTACAGTGTCCGAGCCTACAGTGTCCGGGCCTACAGGGGCCAAACACAAGCAGCTGGGACTAGCGTAGATGGGGCATCTTGGTCAGTGTGGGCAAGTTGAGGCGAAGGGCCTGTTTCCACGCTGTATCACTCTACAATGACACGGTGGCGCAGCGGTAGAGTTGCGGCCTGTCAGCGCCAGAGACCGAGATTCAATCCCGACTATGGGTGCCACCTGTACGGGGTTTGTACGTTCTCCCCGTGACCATGAGGGGTTTCCCCCCGGGTGTTCCGGTCTCCTCCCACACTCCAAAAGTCGTACAGGTTTGTAGGTTTAATTAGCATCGGTAAAACTGGACAAAACTGGGCCAATTGTGTGCGAGATAGTGTTGGTGTGGAGCTGATCATTGGCCGGCATAGACTCGGTGGGCCGAAGGGCCTGTTTCCACGCTGTATCTCGAGTTGTGAATCTGTAAGTCGAGTTGTGAATTTGTGGAATTCTCTGCCGCAGAGGGCAGTGGAGGCCAATTCACTGGATGAATTTAAGAGAGAGTTAGATAGAGCTCTAGGGGCTAGCGGAATCGAGGGGATACGGGGAGAAGGCAGGCACGGGTTACTGATTGTGGACGATCAGCCATGATCACAATGAATGGCGGTGCAGGCTCGAAGGGCCGAATGGCCTCCTCCTGCACCTATTTTCTATGTTTCTATGTAAGTACGGACACAGCCTACTGAGACCACTCGTGCCAGAGAGGCCAGGTTTTGGCGCAAGTGCCAGCACGCAGCTGGGCGTAACAGCCCGGTCTGTCCCGCGAACCCCCGTCCCCTCGTCCCCGCCTCGCCGCGCCGCGCCCCGCCTCACCTGCGTGACGATAGTGGAGGCGTATCTCTCCGTGCTGAACACCCATCCGTCCAGGCATCGCTCGGTGGCAAGTCCCGAGCGGTTGGAGCCAGCGTCCGACTGGCCTGCCTTGTACCTGGAGCACCGGCTGTACGCCCTCTGACCTCCCGCCTCGTCGGTGGGCAGCGGCAGGCTCAGGTTGTCGAAGAAGGCCTCCCCCCCCGCGGTGGAGTTACCCAGCCGGCAGCGGTGCGGGGGCGTGTCTGCCAGGAACACCATGGAGAGAGCCAGGTACCCATTGGGAATCATAATGACACTGAGAGAGAGGAAAACGCCCCTCTGATATGGCCCCCACTCCCCCAGGAAAGAAATCGCCTCGTCGTAACTTTCCATCCTCTCTCTTCAAAAAAAAACCACCGCTGTATTTTTCTCAACAATAGCCGTTTTGACTTCTTGGGCGAGTGGAATAAATGCAAACTTTGATTCCAGTCAGAGTTTAAAGCTTCCTCCCATTTATCACACCTGCTACACTGGACAATCAAAGGGGCTGATTTAGAAATGACTTTCAGTCTAGCAACGTTCAATATTTACAAAACGTGCTGTGGACTAATCTGCTCACAGTCTCCTCAGCTTTTCTTTTTCTTCAAAGCAGCACCGTGGGGTTTTAAATGCTCGCAAGGTTAATTCCACAGACGTTACTCGATCTAACAAAGTTCTTGGAAATGAACCAGTGCCTCCCACAGATTTCTTTTTAGTTGAAACCAAACAAAGGATTGGTTGATTTCTCGCGGTCCGTCAAGCTCTGCCTCTGTCCCTTCACCAATAGACGGTCCGACATTTCAGGAGTGGCGTTCCCTGAATGTGAATGAGACCAACAGCTGGAGATTTGGATCAGGGCCTCGTGAGTTCCCTAGACTGCAGGGTGCCTGCTGCAAAGATACCGCACGGAAACAGGCCCTTCGGCCCACCGGGTCCGTGCCGACCACCGACGGTCCGTCCGCATCGATCGCCCTCCGGGGGGGGGGCGGCACGGTAGGGCAGCGGGATAGTTGCTGCCTCGCAGGGCCAGAGACCCGGGTTTGATCCTGACCACGGGTACTGTCTGTAGTAGGGGTCGCCCAACTTTACAACTCCCAAATACGGGACAAGGTGACGTCACCGCCCCGCGCCCCACGTGACCTCACCCAGCCGGGCCTACAGTGTCCGGGCCTACAGTGTCCAGGCCTACAGTGTCCGGGCCTACAGTGTGCGAGCCTACAGTGTCCGGGCCTACAGTGTCCGGGCCTACAGTGTCCGGGCCTACCGTGTCCAGGCCTACAGTGTCCGGGCCTACAGTGTCCGGGCCTACAGTGTCCAGGCCTACAGTGTCCGGGCCTACAGTGTGCGAGCCTACAGTGTCCGGGCCTACAGTGTCCGGGCCTACAGTGTCCGGGCCTACCGTGTCCAGGCCTACAGTGTCCGGGCCTACGGTGTCCAGGCCTACAGTGTCCTGGCCTACAGTGTCCGGGCCTACAGTGTCCGGACCTACAGTGTCCGGGCCTACAGTGTCCGGGCCTACAGTGTCCGGGCCTACAGTGTCCGGACCTACACTGTCCGGGCCTACAGTGTCCGGGCCTACAGTGCCCCCCCCCCCCCCCAGGCCTAATACGGGACAAGGGCGGTCCCATACGGGACAAACAAATTTAGCCCAAACTACGGGATGTCCCAGCTAATACGGGACAGTTGGCAACCGTAGTCTGTACGGAGTTTGTACGTTCTCCCCGTGACTGTGTGCGTTTTCTCCGGGTGCTCCGGTTTCCTCCCACATTCCAAAAGCATACAGGTTTGTCGGTTAATTGGCATCGGTAAAGATTGTAAATTGCTTTCCAGTGTGTGCAGGATAGTGCTGGTGTACGCTGGCTGGATGGCTGGTCAGCACATACTCGGTGAGCCGAAGGGACTGTTTTCATGCTGTATCTCCAAACTAAACTAAATATTAACTCCACGTTATCCCATTTCCTTAACCAAGAAAACTGGTGGTGAGGACAAGCCAGAACAAAACAGAGCCGGCAACAGATGACCTCGGGAAGGGTGGAGCCCACAAAGGTCCATTGTTGGCTGGGCTAGTGGAATCAAGGGATATGGGGAGAAGGCAGGCATGGGTTACTGATTGTGGACGATCAGCCATGATCACAAAGAATGGCGGTGCTGGCTCGAAGGGCCAAATGGCCTCCTCCTGCACCTATTTTCTATGTTTCTAGTGCGGGTGTCAGGGGTTACGGGGAGAAGGCAGCAGAATGGGGTTAGGAGGGAGAGATAGAGCAGCCATGATTGAATGGCGGAGTCGACTGGATGGGCCGAATGGCCTAATTGTGGTCCTGACTTATGGTCTTACTGTGGTCAGTGCATGCAAGGCGGAGGGTTGCAGCTGTTACACTTGGCACAGATTCTGCTTCTGGGCTGAATCTGTGGTCAAACTGCCTCGGGAGAGAAGCCAACATAATCAAAGACTTGTCACGCTCCGGTCACTCCCTCTTCTCCCTGTACCTGCCCGGCAGAAGGTACAGAAGCTTGAAAGCTTGAAAGCGCGCACCACCAGACTCAGGGACAGCTTCTTCCCCTCTGTTATCAGGCTTCTGAACGGCCCTTCCATAAGCTGGTAGTTGAGGCCAGTTCATTGGCTATATTTAAGAGGGAGTTAGATGTGGCCCTTGTGGCTAAAGGGATCAGGGGGTATGGAGAGAAGGCAGGTACGGGATACTGAGTTGGATAATCAGCCATGATCATATTGAATGGCGGTGCAGGCTCGAAGGGCCGAATGGCCTACTCCTGCACCTATTTTCTATGTTTCTATGTTTCTAAGCTAGGGCACTGTCCGATTCACCTCTACCCGATTGCGGACATTGGACTTTGTCTCTGGAACTGATGTGCTATAATGCTGAGAACCATACACCGATCAGCGAAAACATTACGACCACTGACAGGCGAAGTGAATAACATTGACTATCTTGTTACAATGGCACCTGTCAAGGGGTGGGATATATTAGGCAGCAAGTGAACAGTCAGTTCTTGAAGTTGACGTGTTGGATGCAGGAGAAATGGGCAGGAGTAAAGACCTGAGCGACTTTGACAAGGGCCAAATTGTTATGGCCAGACGACTGGGTCAGAGCATCTGTGAAACGGCAAGGCTTGTGGGGTGCTCCCGGTCAGCAGTGGTGAGTACCGACCGACAGTGGTCCGAGGAGGGACAAACCACAAACCGGCGACAGACAGGGTGTTGGGCGCCCAAGGCTCATCGATGTGCGAGGGCAACGAAGGCTATCCCGTCTGGTCCGAACCGACAGAAGGTCGACTGTTGTCACGGGAGGAATGGGGCTGCACACGGAGGACAAACAGCATATTGGGCAGGTGGTCATAATGTTTTGGCTCGTCGGGTCATAATGTTTTGGCTGATCAGTGTGTATTCTGCACTCTGTATCTTCCCCTTTGCTCTACCTTATTGTACTTGAGTTTGATCTGATGGTATTTATGTGTGGTAATTTGCATTCTCCATACTGTAATAGTACCTTGCATTACCATTGTACCTGCTACCTTACTGTACCTTAACTGGTACACGTTACAATAAAATACCTTTGTTGTATCTGAACTACTTGGACTACTGAACACTCCCAGATTAGGGTGTAGTCCCGATCTTCCAACCAACCTCATTGCACACATTGGACTTTTTCTCTGTTACTGCAACTCCACAACACCGTAAAACTATATTCTGCACCCACAGAAATATAGAAAAATAGGTGCAGGAGTAGGCCATTCGGCCCTTCGAGTTAGCACCACCATTCAATACAATCGTGGGCGGCACGGTGGCGCAGCGGTAGAGTTGCTGCCTTACAGCGAATGCAGCGCCGGAGACTCAGGTTCCATCCTGACTACGGGCGCCGTCTGTACGGAGTTTGTACGTTCTCCCCGTGACCTGCGTGGGTTTTCTCCGAGATCTTCGGTTTCCTCCCACACTCGTGCAGGTTTGTAGGTTAATTGACTGGGTAAATGTAAAAATTGTCCCTAGTGGGTGTAGGATAGTGTTAGTGTGCGGGGATGCTGCCTGTCCCGTTGAGTTTCTCCAGCACTATCTCCAGTCTATCTTCAGTTGAAACCAGCATCTGCAGTTCCTCCCTCCACAACCTTGTAATTGAGGCAGTGCAGCGTAGGCTCACGAGGTTAATCCCCGGGATGGCGGGACTGTCATATGAGTACATATTGGAAAGACTGGGCTTGTATTCACTGGAGTTTGGAAGGATGAGAGGGGATCTTATAGAAACGTATAAAATTATGAAAGGACTGGACAAGCTAAATGCAGGAAAAATGTTCCCAATGTTGGGGGAGTCCAGAACCAGGGGCCACACAGTCTAAGAATAAAGGGGAGGCCATTTAAAACTGAGGTGAGAAGGAACTTTTTCACCCAGAGAGTTGTGAATTTGTGGAATTCTCTGCCACTGAGGGCAGTGGAGGCCGATTCACTGGATGAATTTAAAAGAGAGTTAGATAGAGCTCTAGGGGCTAGTGGACCAAGGGATATGAGGAGAAGGCAGGCAAGGGTTATTGATTGTGGACGATCAGCCATGATCACAATGAATGGCGGTGCTGGCTCGAAGGGCCGAATGGCCTCCTCCTGCACCTATTGGCTATTGTCTATTGTCTATTGAATGGCGGTGCTGGCTTGAAGGGCTGAATGGCCTCCTCCTGCACCTATTTTCTACGTTTCTATGTAACCTCACCCAATATTTGCTCATACAATGTTTTCACGTTTGCTTAAAACTATTCACAGCTGCACATTTCTCGAATGACGCAAAGTAAGACAGACGTTTATTAAGCAAAATTATATTTATTTAAAATGGTCATTACATTTTGAAATATAACATACAAAGTGTTTTTGAAACATTCATTCATTTCTGGCACACCCTACATTGAAGTAAGCAATCTTTTACAGTCAGTCAGACAGTATTTACTCTTCTGCGCTGTTTGCAGTTTGAGTTCTTAAATACTTTTATCTCCTTTTGTTTTGTCTCATTTCGGCTGCCTTGAATAACGTGCCAGGTTCCTGTGCTGCTTGTATAGTTTTTGCCTTATCTCTAGGCCGAAGGTCAGTCATTCTTGACGCAAATCAACATTTATTTTCCTCTCACAACATTTACTTGGGCTACTGAATTTTTGGATATTTCCAAAAGGGCGGCACGGTGGCGCAGCGGTAGAGTTGCTGCCTCACAGCGCCAGAGACCCGGGTTCCATCCTAACTATGGGTGCTTGTCCGTACGTTCTCCCCGTGACCTGCGTGGGTTTTCTCCGGGTGCTCCGGTTTCCTCCCACACTCCAAAGACGTACTGGTTTGTCGGTTAATAGGTTTCAGTAAAAATCGTAAATTGTCCCTAGTGTGTGTGTGTGTAGGATAGTGTTAGTGTGCAGGGATCGCTGGTCGGTGCAGACTCACTGGGCCAAAGGGCCTGTTTCTGCGCTGTATCTCTAAACTAAACTAAACTAGATAGGGTAGACAGTCAGAACCTTTTTTGTCCGCCGTGTGGAAACATTAAATACTAGAGGGCATGCAGTAGCTTTAAGTTGAGAAGGACGAAGTTTAGTTTAGAGATACAGCGCGGAAACAGGCCCTTCGGCCCACCGGGTCCGCGCCGACCAGCGATCCCCGCACACTAACACTATCCCACACACACTAGGGACAATTTTTACATTTACGCCAAGCCAATTAACCTACAAACCTGCACGTCTTTGGAGTGCGGGAGGAAACCGAAGATCCCGGGGAAAACCCGCGCAGGTCACGGGGAGAACGTGCAAACTCCGTACAGACGGCGCCCGTAGTCGAGATGGAACCCGGGTCTCCGGCGCTGCATTCACTGTAAGGCAGCAACTCTACCGCCGCGCCACCGTGACCGAGATGTGGCGGGGGCAAGTTCTTTTACACAGAGGGTGGTGGGGGCCTGGAACGCGCTGCCAGGGGCGGTGGTGGAGGCAGATACGGTAGTGGCGTAAGTCCCGCTGCTGTGAGACTGCACAACCAGCACTGCTCCCAGCAGACGAGTCAACAGTAACAGGTAAGAGCACACAGAAAACTGATGACAGTTTATGTATCTTTTATTTATAATGAATGCCCTCTTGCTATCCACTTTGCTGCTGCAACACTGTAAATTTCCCTGGTGTGGGACGAATAAAGAAATATATTATTATTATTATTATTATATGCAGGGAATGGATCACATGCAGGCAGGTAAGTGTTGTTCTTGGCATCATGTTCGGCACAGATGTTGCGGGCCGAAGGGCCTGTTCGTTTGCTGCACCGTTCCATGTTCTACATTCTAACGTTCGTGTTCATAAGTGATAGGAGCAGAATTAGGCCGCTCGGCCCATCGAGTCTACTCCGCCATTCAATCATGGCTGATCTATCTCTCCCTCCTAACCCCATTCTCCTGGCCTATTTGGTTAACTTTGCGTTATAACTGTTGGTCTGATGGAGAATCTGTGTGACAGAAATTGAGTAATTTTGTCCGTCGTTTTAGGTCTTCTAACTGTGCAGCGTATTAGATGTAAGATGTACAGAGGAATATATTCGGGTCCAAGTCCATAATTACCTGAAAGTGGCAACACAAAGTAGTTAGAATAAGAAAATAACTGCAGATGCTGGTACAAATCGAAGGTATTTATTCACAAAATGCTGGAGTAACTCAGCGGGTCAGGCAGCATCTCAGGAGAGAAGGAATGGGTGACGTTTCGGGTCGAGACCCTTCTTCAATGGGTGATGTTTCGGGTTGAAGAAGGGTCTCGACCCGAAACGTCACCCATTCCTTCTCTCCCGAGATGCTGCCTGACCCGCTGAGTTAGTCCAGCATTTTGTGAATTAAATACCTTCAAGTAGTTAGAATGGTAAAGAAGCCACATGGTTTAGTTTACTTTAGTTTAGTTTAGAGATACAGCGGGAAAACAGGCCCTTTCGGCCCACCGGGTCCGCGCCGACCAGCGATCCCCGCCCACTAACACCATCCTACACCCACTAGGGACAATTTATTTTTTACATTTACCAAGCCAATTAACCTACAAACCTGCAAGCCTTTGGAGTGTGGGAGGAAACCGAAGATCTCGGGGAAAACCCACGCGGGTCACAGGGAGAACGTACAAACTCCGCGCAGACAGCACCCGTAGTCGGGATGGAACCCGGGTCTCCGGCGCTGCATTCGCTGTAAGGCGGCAACTCTACCGCTGCACCACCATGACCGCCCTTGGTCTACCTCATGATATCCTCGTGTTCATCTGGTGAGGCGATGAGCATAAGAACCATGTTACAGCTTTATGGGACCATTGTAAGTCTGCATGTGGAGTGTTGTGCAGAAAGGAACTGCAGATGTTGGTTTACACCAGATGGACACAAAATGCTGGAGTAACTCGGCGGGTCGGGCAGTATCTCTGGAGAGGAGGAATGGGTGACGTTTCGGGTCGAGACCCTTCTTCATTCTGAGAGTCAGGGGGGAGTGAAACTAGAGGTATGTGAACAGCACCTCATATTTCGCTTGGGCTGCTTACAACCGATCGCTTGTAATGGAGATCTAGCAATGCATCCGGACAATTGTGTGGGAAAGGATGGGGATGGGGAGAGGGTATCGGGCATGGAGTGACGGTGGTGGGAGGAGAATAGAGTGGTCTCAAAACATAAAATGAACGACTGATCATAGTAAATGTTAGGTCTGCCGTGTATCACATCTATCCAAATTACAAATTGGCACAAGTTCAATCCTCACCCTGTTCAATCCTCACCTTGGATGCTGTCTGCGTGGAGTTTGCACGTTCTCACTGTGACGGCGTGGGTTTATTCTGGCTGCTCCGGTTCCATAGGTTCCCAAGTGATAGGAGCAGAATCAGGCCATTCGGCCCATCAAGTCTACTCCCCCTTTCAGTCAGAGGCTGCTTTACCTTTCCCTCTCAATCCTATTATAGAAAATAGGTGCAGGAGGAGGCCATTCGGCCCTTCGAGTCAGCACCGCCATTCATTGTGATCATGGCTGATCATCCACAATCAGTAACCCGTGCCTGCCTTCTCCCCATATCCCTTGATTCCACTAGCCCCTAGAGCTCTGTCTAACTCTCTCTTAAATCCATTCTCCTGCTTTCTCCCCACATCTGGAGTATTGTGTACAGTTTTTGTCTCCTAATTTGAGGAAGGACATCCTTGTAATTGAGGCAGTGCAGCGTAGGTGCACGAGATTGATCCCTGGGATGGCGGGACTGTCGTATGAGGAAAGATTGAAAAGACTAGGCTTGTATTCACTGGAGTTTAGAAGGATGAGAGGGGATCTTATAGAGACGTATAAAATTATAAAAGGACTGGACAAGCTAGATGCAGGAAAAATGTTCCCAATGTTGGGGGAGTCCAGAACCAGGGGACACACAGTCTTAATATAAAAGGGAGGCCATTTAAAACTGAGGTGAGAAGGAACTTTTTCACCCAGAGAGTTGTGAGTTTGTGGAATTCTCTGCCACAGAAGGCAGTGGAGGCCAAATCACTGGATGGATTTGAGAGAGAGTTAGATAGAGCTCTAGGGGCTAGTGGAATCAAGGGGTATGGGGAGAAGGCAGGCACGACTAATTGATTGTGAATGATCAGCCATGAACACAATGAATGGCGGTGCTGGCTTGAAGGGCCGAATGGCCTCCTCCTGCACCTATTTTCTATGTTTCTATAACCCCTGATACCCCTGTTCCCTTCCACATCCAAAAGACAAACGGGTATGTACTGCAGGTTAATTGTACAAAACGTTTGCCCCTGGAGTGAGTGCAAAAGTGGGAGAAGGTAGAACTCATGTGAACGGGTGGTCGATGGTCGGTGTGGAACCAGTGGGCCGAAGGGCCTGTTTCCATGCTGTATCTCTCAGTCAAAAACCTTCATCTTACCAATCCTGTTGAGTTTCCTGATGTTGTGTCAAAGTTTGCCGATAATTATTTTGGCATTTTAATTTGCTACAAGAAATTGTGCTGATTTCATAGACTATCGAGTTGGAAAGTACGAAGTTGGACAATGGTATGGCAACGCCACGCCTGGTGTTTTAGATTTTAGATTTAGAGATACAGCGCAGAAACAGGCCCTTCGGCCCACCGGATCCGCGCTGACCAGCGATCCCCGCACACTATCACTATCCTACACACACACTAGGGACAATTTTTACATTTGCCCAGCCAATTAACCTACAAACCTGTACGTCTTTGGAGTGTGGGAGGAAACCGAAGATCTCTGAGAAAACCCACGCAGGTCACGGGGAGAACGTACAAACTCCATACAGACGGCGCCCGTAGTCAGGATCGAACCTGAGTCTCCGGCGCTGCATTCACTGTAAGGCGGCAACTCTACCGCTGCGCCACCGTGTCGGTGTTGGTGGCAATCCCATCCACACTGCACGGAGCTTTGTCTCTGCCCTTCACAGCTATTGCCGAGTGTCAGAGAGTCACAGAGTGATACGGCGTGGAAACAGGCCCTTCGGCCCAACTTGCCCACACCGGCCAACATGCCCCAGATACACTAGTACAATCTGCATGCGCCTGGCCCATATCCCTCCAAACCCATCCTATCCATGTACCTGTCTAACTGTCTCTTAAACGTTGTGATAGTCCCAGCCTCAACTACCTCCTCTGGCAGCTCGTTCCATACACCCACCACCATTTGTGTGAAAAAGTTGCCCCTCGGGTTCCCAGAGCTAGATGGAGCTCTAGGGGCTAGCGGAATCAAGGGATATGGGGAGAAGGCAGGCACGGGTTACTAATTGTGGATGATCAGCCATGATCACATGGGGCTGTGTTCTGAGCCCCATGCTCTACTCCCTCTTCACACACGACTGTGTTCCTGCATTCGACACCAACACCATTGTCAAGTTTGCAGCACCATCGGGCTGATCACCAACGGGGATGAAACAAAATACAGAGCGGAGGTGCAGAACCTGGCGGACTGGTGCTCTGATAACAACCTGTCCCTAAATACCACCAAGACCAAGGAGCTGATCATCAACTTCCGTAGGTCACACAACGGGGAATACGCCCCGATCTTTATCAATGGGGAGTGTGGAGAGAGTGTCCAGCTTCAAGTTTCTGGGTACTCACATTTCGGAGGATCTCACATGGTCCAATAACACTGCTGCGCTGGTCAAGAAGGCACAGCAACGACTGTTCTACCTGAGAACACTGAAGAAGTCTGGTCTACCCCAACAGCTGCTGACGACATTCTACCGCTGCACCATAGAGAGCATCCTAACGCATGGCATCCCTGTGTGGTATCTCAGCTGCACGGAGGCAGAGAGGAAAGCTCTACAGCGGGTAGTCCATAGAGCTCAGAGGACCATCGGAACACAGCTACCAGCCTTGGAGGGCATCTACAACACACGATGCCTCAGAAAAGCCACCAGCATCCACAAAGACTCTTCACACCCCTGCAACAGTCTGTTCGAACTTCTACCATCGGGCAGACGATACAAGGCCTTCTACGCCCGCACCTCCAGACTCGGGAACAGCTTCATCCCCAGGGCCATAGCTGCTATGAACCGGTCCTGCTGAGCCGGATGGTCACATCGCACAGTGAACCGGCACAGATCTACTTGCACTTTATTCTGGTTTAAAACTGTTCTAATTTTGTTTCTCTGGGTTGTCTAAATTTCTGCTGATTAGCTAATTAATTTATTGCATCGTATGGGAGGCGCATTCCCAATCTCGTTGTACCCCTGTACAATGGCAATAAAGATATATTGTATTGTATTGTATTGTATTGTATTCTATTGGCCTCCTCCTGCACCTATTTTCAATGTATCTATGTTTCTATTAAATGTTTTCGCCCTTCACCTTGAACCCATGTCCTCTGGTCCTCGATTCCCCTACTCTGGGCAAGAGACTCTGAATGCATTCAAGAGAGAGCTGGATTCTGAATGCATTCAAGAGAGAGCTGGATAGAGTTCTTAAGGATAGCGGAGTCAGGGGGTACGGGGAGAAGGCAGGAACGGGGTACTGATTGAGAATGATCAGCCATGATCACATTGAATGGCGGTGCTGGCTCGAAGGGCCAAATGACCTCTTCCTGCACCTATTTTCAATGTTTCTATGTTTCTATTAAATGTTTTCCCCCTTCACCTTGAACCCATGTCCTCTGGTCCTCGATTCCCTTACTCTGGGCAAGAGACTCTGTGCGTCTACCCGATCTATTCCTCTCATGATTTTATACAGCATGATACACATTATAAGTTAACGCCAGACAATGAAACAACGAGATAACGAATCGCAAAACTATTAAGGCCAAAGAGCAGTTCTGTCCTGTCTTGCCACACGTTGGCAATGGCAGCCAGGGTTGTGGGAGGTGACCAAGGGCAGGGCAGATGGGGAAGTGCCTAGACAGAGATCAAGAAGGCATAAATAGCATAGTTCAACAACTCGAAGAGGCATAAACTAAAATAAGCATGATTCTATCCCATATAACAAGTGTTTTTCTCAGGTTATAGAGTGATATATGGTGATACAGCATGAAAACAGGATCTCGAACCAACTTGCCCACACCGACCAACATAGAAACACAGAAACTAGGTGCAGGAGGAGGCCATTCAGCCCTTCGAGCCAGTACCGCCATTCATTGTGATCATGGCTGATCATCCACAATCAGTAACCCGTGCTTGCTTTCTCCCCATAATCCCTTGATTCCACTAGCCCCCAGGGTTCTATCTAACTCTCTTTTAAATTCATCCAGTGAAATGGTCTCCGCTGCCCTCTGTGGCAGAGAATTCCACAAATTCACAACTTTCTGGGTGAAAAAGATTCTTCTCACCTCAGTTTTAAATGGCCTCCCCTTTATTCTCAGACTGTGGCCCCTGGTTCTGGACTCGCCCAACATTGGGAACATTTTTCCTGCAGTTAGCTTGTCCAGTCCTTTTATAATTCTATATGTTTCTATAAGATCCCCTCTCATCCTTCTAAACTCCAGTGAATACAAGCCCAGCCTTTTCAATCTTTCCTCATATGACAGTCCCGCCATCCCAGGGATCAATCTCGTGAACCTACGCTGCACTTCCCAATTACAATGATATCCTTCCTCAAATTAGGAGACCAAAACTGTACACAATACTCCAGATGTGGTCTCACCAGGGCCCTATCCAACTGGGCCCTATACACCAGGGCCCTATACAACTAAAACAAAACCAAACCAAACCAAACCAAACCAGGACTCCCCCAAACATCGGGAACATGTTTCCTGCATCTAGCGTGTCCAATCCCTTAATTATATGCGGCACGGTGGCGCAGCGGTAGAGTTGCTGCCTTACAGCGAATGCAGCGCCGGAGACTCAGGGTCGATCCTGACTACAGGCGCCGTCTGTACGGAGTTTGTACGTTCTCCCCGTGTCCTGCGTGGGTTTTCTCCGAGATCTTCGGATTCCTCCCACACTCCAAAGACGTACAGGTATGTAGGTTAATTGGCTGGGCAAATGTAAAAATTGTCTCTAGTGGGTGTAGGATAGTGTTAATGTGCAGGGATCGCCGGGCGGCGCGGACCCGGTGGGCCGAAGGGCATGTTTCCGCGCTGTATCTCGAAAGCTAAATCTAAATCTTACATGTTTCAATAAGATCCCCTCTCATCCTTCTAAATTCCAGCGTGTACAAGCCCAGTCGCTCCATTCATTCAACGTACGACAGTCCCGCCACAAGCTTATATCAAGTCTCCCTTCAACCCCCAACATTCCAGAGAAAACATTCCAAGTTTGTACAAACTCCCCCAGCAGCTAAAAACCTCCAGTCCAGATGTGGAGGGGGGATAAAAATGCAAATGGAATAACTTCATGTATTAACGAAGGATGACATTTTCAACTCACCACGTCGGGACTTTTGAATATTTGAGAAGTTTTCAAATGATGAACATAACCATTTGAAGAAATTATCTTCACAAATGGTGGCGCAGCAGTAGAGTTGCTGCCTCACAGCACCAGAGAAACATGTTCGATCCTGTTTGTACGTTCTCTCCGTGACCCGCGTGGGCTTTCTCCGGGCGCTCCGGTTTCCTCCCACACTCCAAAGACGTGCAGGTTTGTAGGTTAATTGGCTCCTGTAATATTGTAAATTGTCCCCGGTGTGTGTAGGATAGCGTTAGTGTACGGGGTGATCTCTGGTCGGCGCGGACACGGCGAGCCGAAGGGCCTGTTTCCGCGCTGAATCTCTAAAGTTTGAAGCGTAAAGAATGGGAGGTGAGTACAAGCTCGCAAAGAGGATCAGAGAAATCTGTTTGGCAAAGCGGCTTGTTAGAACCCAGGCTTGTAGAGACAGGGGCAACGTTAAATAAGCCGCAGAAAATAGAAACACTTTGAGAAACAAAAGGAACTGAGATTAATGTAGGCTACAAAGGTAGACACAAGATCAGCGGGTCTGTCGGCAGCTCGGGAGAGAAGGAATGGGTGATGTTTCGGGTCGAGACCCTTCTTCAGACTGATGTCAGGGGAGGGGGCGGGACAAAGATAGTATGTAGTCGGAGACAGGAAGACTAGTGGGAGAACTGGGAAGGGGGAGGGGATGGAGATGGAAAGCAGGCAACTCTCTGGGTGAAAAGGTTCCTTCAGTTTTAAATGGCCTCCCCTTTATTCTTAGACTGTGTGGCCCCTGGTTCTGGACTTCCCCAACATTGGGAACATTTTTCCTGCATCTAGCTTGTCCAGTCCTTTTATAATTTTATATGTTTCTATGTTTATATGTTTCTTGGGTGTAAACTACCCAAGCGAAATATGAGGTGCTGTTCCTCCAATTTGCGCTGGGCCTCACTCTGACAATGGAGGAGGCCCAGGACACAAAGGTCAGACTGGGAGTGGGAGGGGGAGTTGAAGTGCTGAGCCACCGGGAGATCAGGTTGGTTAAGACGGACTGAGCGGAGGTGTTGAGTGAAACGATCGCCGGGCCTGCGCTTGGTCTTGCCGATGTGAGGAAGTTGATGTAGACTGGACTGAGTGGTCTTTTTCTGTGCCATGATTTAAGTTTGGTTTAGTTTGAGACACAGCATGGAAACAAGGCCCTTCGGCCCACTGAGTCCATGCCAACCAGCGATCATCATTCACACAATCATAATCACAATCACAATCACAATAAAACTTTATTAGCCAAGTATGTTTTGTAACGTACGAGGGGAACTTCATTTGCCGTACAGTCATAACAGTAAAGAGCAACAGGACACACAAAATATATTTGAACATCAACATCCACCACAGTGACTCCTCCACATTCCTTACTGTGATGGAAGGTGAAAAACAGTTCAATCTCTCCCTCCCCTCCACTCTAGTTCTATGTTATCTGGCGGAGGACTCCACGGCCACGCTGGGCCAGGCCGACCCTGCAACGTCGCCATGACAACGGGCCTTCATGGTCAGGCCAAGATCCCTGCACTTACAACAACTGGGACTTGAAAATGGCCACAAACTGGTGACTCTGTGCACTGTCTCAGTGTACGACTGCCACACACCAGTACTGCACCTGAGATGCTTATCTAATACGTGTCTAAGTGTTTATGTACGGTGATACTTGTAATCAACTGTAGACAAAGATGAATTTCACTGTACCTCGGTACATAGAAACATAGAAAACAGGTGCACGAGGAGGCCATTCGGCCCTTTGAGCCAGCACCGCCATTCATTGTGATCATGGCTGATCATCCACAATCAGTAACCCGTGCCTGCCTTCTCCCCATATCCCTTCATTCCACTAGCCCCCAGAGCTCTATCTAACTGTCTCTTAAATTCTTCCAGTGAATTGGCCTCCACTGCCCTCTGTGGCAGAGAATTCCACAAATTCACAACTCTCTGGGTGAAAAGGTTTCTTCAGTTTTAAATGGCCTCCCCTTTATTCTTAGACTGTGGCCCCTGGTTCTGGACTCGCCCAACATTAGGAACATTTTTCCTGCATCTAGCTTGTCCAGTCCTTTTATAATTTTATATGTTTCTATAAGATCCCACCTCATCCTTCTAAACTCCAGTGAATACAAGCCCAGTCTTTTCAATCTTTCCTCCTATGACAGTCCCGCCATCCCAGGGATCAATCTCGTGAACCTACGCTGCACTGCCTCAATTACAAGGATGTCGTTCCTCAAATTAGGAGACCAAAAATGTACACAATACTCCAGATGTGGTCTCACCAGGGCCCTATACAACTGCAGAAGGACCTCTTTACTACTAGACTGAAATCCTCTCGTTATGAAGGCCAACATGCCGTCAGCTTTCTTCACTGCCTGGGGTGCGGCTCGGCCGCGGGGCCTTCCATCGTCCGGCGTGGCTCGGCCGCTGGACTTAACATCGCCCGGCGCTGCTCGGCCGCTGGACTTAACAGTGCCCGGTGCGGCTTGGCCGCGGGGCCTTCCATCACCCGGTGCGGCTCGGCCGCGGGGCCTAACATCGCTGGTGCAGCTCGGCCGCGGGACTTAACAGTGCCCGGTGCGGCTCGGTCGCGGGGCCTAACATCGCTGGTGCGGCTCGGCCGCTGGACTTAACAGTGCCCGGGCCGCGGGGCCTAACATCGCCCGGCGCGGCGCGGCCGCGGGACTTTTCATTGCTGGTGCGGCTCGGCCGCTGGACTTAACATCGCCCGGTGCGGCTTGGCCGCGGGACTTAGCTGCGCACGGCTCGGTCGCGGGGCCTTCCACCGCCCGGTTCGGCCGCGAGACGTCTCAGCGCCCGGTGCGACTCGGCCGCGGGGACTTCCATCCCCTTGCGGGGACTGTGCGGGTCGGTCGGGGACGAGCTGTCTGTCCGTGGGCGTGGGGAAGAGAGTGGAAGTTTTGTTGCCTCCATCACAGTGAGGGGGTGTTTGGAGTCACTGTGATGGACGTTATGTGTTGGGGTCATGTGTCTTGTGTTCTTTTTTGTGTGTGACTGCTATGTAGTTTCGTTCGGTACCTTGGTACCGAATGACAAATAAAGCTCTGTTGAACCGTTGAACTGTTGAACTTAAGTGGCACGTAAAGCAACGTACCATACCACGTTTGCATCCACTCCCCGCACAACACAGAAACATTTAAAAAAGCCAATCAACCTACGAACCCGCACGTCTTGGGAGGAAACCCACGTGGTCACCGGGCGAACCTGCAAACTCCACACAGTCAGCATCCGAGGGAGGTCAGGATTGAACCTGGGACCCTGGCACAGTCTGGCAGCGGCTCTACCAGCTGTGCCGCCATGCTGCCCTTACAGGCTGAGTCAAAAATCATTTTGAGGGGGGTTGGGGAGGTAGAACCAAGGATGCTGGTTTACGAAAAAGTGCTGGAATAACCTGTTCTCACCTATCCATGTTCTCCAGAGATGCTGCCTGACCCGCTGAGTTACTCCAGCACTCTGTGAAACGTCACCTATCCATGTTCTCCAGAGATGCTGCCTGACCCGCTGAGTTACTCCAGCGCTCTGTGAAACGTCACCTATCCATGTTCTCCAGAGATGCTGCCTGACCCACTGAGTTACTTCAGCACTCTGTGTCATAATTCCAGGGGAGGAGGGAGGGTGGAGAGGGGGAGAGGAGGGGAGGAGAGGGGGGGAGGGAAGGGGGGGAGGGGAGGGGTGGAGGGAGGTGGGGGGGTGGTTTGCCAAGATATTTTGCTTTGAATGGCAACCTCTGCCCAGGGTTGAAAGAAAACTGTAACAACGTGAACAGAAGGATGAATATAAAGAAAATTAACGAGGATTATTAGACCTACATTGGTCAGTACATTTTGTATCTGGGAATAGGATTTGATTTTTAAAAATCGATGATTAAAAAAAAAATCAAGCCTTTGTTTACTTTTACAGGCACCAACTGGAATTGACTTCTTGAGATAACAACGGTGGCGCAGCGGTAGAGTTGCTGCCTCACGGCGCCAGAGATTCGGGTTCCATCTTGACCACGGGTGCTGTCTGTACGGAGTTTGTACCTTCTCCCCGTGACCCACGTGGGCTTTCTCCGGGTGCTCCGGTTTCCTCCCACACTCCGAAGACGTGGAGGTTTGTAGATTAATTGGCTTCGGTGAAATTGTAAATTTGTCCCTGGTGTGTGTAGGATCGTGCTAGTGTACTGGATGATCGCTGGTTGGCGTGCACTCGATGGGCCGAAGGGCCTGTTTCCACGTTGTATCTCTAGCGTCTAAAGACTTTGAGGAATACCAAGTACACATGATAATAAATAAACTAGACTAAACTAAAAGAAATCTGTTTCAATGGGGCAACATATAATTAATCACAACTTAGCAAACCTGTAAACAACCTTGTACAAAACGCTCTTTTAGTATCATGTTATGATGTTTGTATGTACCTGCAACCTAGGAGTTACCTGCACCTCGGAGGTTTTACATGGTTCTCCATTGGTTTTCGATGAAGAAGACTGCAAAAAGTTGTGGACACTGCACCTCTGACCTTCGCACCATCGAAGGGATTTACTGGAGTCGCTACCTCAAAATGGCAGCCGGCCTCATCAGAGATCCACACCACCCTGGCCACGCTCCCATCTCACCACTGCCATCGGGAAGAAGGTACAGGAGCCTGAAAACCTTAACGACCAGGATCAGGAACAGCTTCTTCCCAGCAGCCATCAGGCTGTTAAACACCACAACCTCAAATAAGCTCAGAACTACAATAGGCTATTATTATTATTATTGCACAATAATTGTGCTTTTTATGTGTACGTATGTATGCACGTGTGTGTGTGTGTGTGTGTGTGTGTGTGTGTGTGTGTGTGTGTGTGTGTGTGTGTGTGTGTGTGTGTGCGTGTGTGCGTGTGTGCGTGTGTGCGTGTGTGCGTGCATGTATATATATATATATATGTATATATATGTATGTATGTGTGAGTATGTGTAAATATACACACACTGAACTTTTTCTGGTTTATTTTAGACAATAGACAATAGACAATAGGTGCAGGAGTAGGCCATTCAGCCCTTCGAGCCAGCACCGCCATTCAATGCGATCATGGCTGATCACTCTCAATCAGTACCCCGTTCCTGCCTTCTCCCCATACCCCCTCACTCCGCTATCCTTAAGAGCTCTATCCAGCTCTCTCTTGAAAGCATCCAACGAACTGGCCTCCACTGCCTTCTGAGGCAGAGAATTCCACACCTTCACCACTCTCTGACTGAAAAAGTTCTTCCTCATCTCCGTTCTAAATGGCCTACCCCTTATTCTTAAACTGTGGCCCCTTGTTCTGGACTCCCCCAACATTGGGAACATGTTTCCTGCCTCTAATGTGTCCAATCCCCTGATTATCTTATATGTTTCAATAAGATCCCCCCTCATCCTTCTAAATTCCAGTGTATACAAGCCTAATTGCTCCAGCCTTTCAACATACGACAGTCCCGCCATTCCGGGAATTAACCTAGTGAACCTACGCTGCACGCCCTCAATAGCAAGAATATCCTTCCTCAAATTTGGAGACCAAAACTGCACACAGTGCTCCAGGTGCGGTCTCACCAGGGCCCGGTACAACTGTAGAAGGACCTCTTTGCTCCTATACTCAACTCCTCTTGTTACGAAGGCCAACATTCCATTGGCTTTCTTCACTGCCTGCTGTACCTGCATGCTTCTTTTCAGTGACTGATGCACTAGGACACCCAGATCTCGTTGAACATCCCCTCTTCCTAACTTAGGAAGAAGGGTCTGTAGAAGGGTCTCGACCCGAAACGTCATCCATTCCTTCTCTCCCGAGATGCTGCCTGACCTGCTGAGTTACTCCAGCATTTTGTGAATGAATCAATGTTTCTATATCTGATGTGCTGCTGCAAGTAAGAATTTCATTTGTTCTATCAGGTACACATGGCAATGAAACTTGACTTGACTCTTGATTTTCCCACTGGTAGACACAAAATGCTGGAGTAACTCAGCGGGCCAGGCAGCATCCCTGGAGAGAAGGAATGGGCGACGTTTCGGGTCGAGACCCTTCTTTACCCTTCAGGTTAGATGCTGTAGTCTAGTTTAGTATAGAGATACAGTGCGGAAACAGGCCCTTTCGGCCCACCGGGTCCGCGTCGACCAGCGATCCCCGCACACTAACACTATCCCACACCCACTAGGGACAATCTTTACACATACACCAAGCCAATTAATCTACAAACCTGCACGTCTTTGGAGCGTGAGAGGAAACCGAAGATCTCGGAGAAAACCCACGCAGGTCACGGGGAGAACGTACAAACTCCGCACAGACGGCGCCCGTAGTCGGGATGGAACTCGGGTCTCCGGCGCTGCATTCGCTGTAAGGCGGCGACTCTACCGTTGCGCCACTGTGCCATGGTGAAGACTGGAACTGAGTACTTACGTTCACCGAACGAGTCGGCTGCTAGCACACGCCCGCCGTTTGGTCCATTTGTGGTGGCGAGGAGAAGCCGCCATCGTTGTCCGCGTGAACGTCTTGCGTTGGAGATGCATTGGGAACACTGGGTCCAGAAGGAGACGTGGCGCTGGAGGTGCAGAGGCTGAAAGGACGAAATTGGTGAACATAAGCAACCTTGGAGCTACAACAAATGCACGGGGACCGCCGGTCGGTCGGTGCGGGCGCGGTGGGCCGGAGAGACTGTTTCTGCGCTGTATCTCGAAATTAAACTTTCAAACTAAACTGTAACATAGAGTCATAGAGTCGTACAGCGTGGAAACAGTCCCTTTGGCCCAACGTGAATAGTTGATGACTTTCTTGGGCGGGTGTGCGTGTGTCAGGGGTTATGGGGAGAAGGCAGGAGAATGGGGTTGAGCGGGAGAGATAGATCAGCCATGATTGAATGGCGGAGTAGACTCAATGGTTTGAATGGCCTCATTCTGCTCCTAACACTTAGGAACATGAACTTGCCCACACCAACCAACATGCCACTTCTACACTGGAGGAGGGTCTCGACCCGAAAGACATTCTAGCCTTAGAGGGAGTACAGAGAAGGTTCACCAGATTGATCCCTGGGATGGCAGGACTTTCATATGAAGAAAGACTGGATAGACTAGGCTTATACTCGCTGGAATTTAGAAGACTGAGGGGGGATCTTATAGAAACATATAAAATTCCTAAGGGGTTGGAGAGGCTAGATGCGGGAAGATTGTTCCCGATGTTGGGGAAGTCCAGAACCAGGGGTCACAGCTTAAGGATAAGGGGGAAGTCTTTTAGGACCGAGATGAGAAAACATTTCTTCACACAGAGTGGTGAGTCTGTGGAATTCTCTGCCACAGAAGGTAGTTGAGGCCAGTTCATTGGCTATATTTAAGAGGGAGTTAGATGTGGCCCTTGTGGCTAAAGGGATCAGGGGGTATGGGGAGAAGGCAGGTACAGGTTACTGAGCTGGATGATCAGCCATGATCATATTGAATGGCGGTGCAGGCTCGAAGGGCCGAATGGCCTACTCCTGCACCTATTTTCTATGTTTCTATGTTTCTATGAAACGTCACCCATTCCTTCTCTCCTGAGATGCTGCCTGACCCGCTGAGTTACTCAAGCATTTTGTGAAATAACTGCGCCTTCTAAACTAGTCCCCCCTGTCTGTGTTTGGCCCATATCCCTCTAAACCGATCCTAACCATGTACCTGTCTAAATGTGTGTTAAACGCCGTGACGGTAGATTCGATATCTGTTTCTCGAGGGCGACTTACCGTTTACTTGGCTGTACCTGGTACACGGTTTCCGGAAGTGCTTGGTCTCGTGTCTCAGGCAGCAGTAAACAGAAGCTTCCAGCCATCAAAATTAACATGCCCATCAGCATGAAAGGCAGCTTCCGATCGTACATCCCTGAAGGACAGGCATAGACAACTTCATCAACAACTGCGAGCTGCCGACCGAGCCTTCGTTAACGTACGATGAGCGTTTGTCGGCTCTGGGCCTGTTCTCGCTGGAGTTTAGAAGGATGAGGGGGGGACCTCATTGAAA
The DNA here is from genome assembly GCF_053455715.1 of Rhinoraja longicauda. NCBI lineage: Eukaryota > Metazoa > Chordata > Chondrichthyes > Rajiformes > Arhynchobatidae > Rhinoraja > Rhinoraja longicauda. Next base: position 94,627,952 of record NC_135955.1, on the reverse strand, counting down.
CTTGCCGAATAAGTGAGCGGCCCGGATAGAGTGGATGTGGACAGGACGTTTCCACTAGTGGGAGAGTCTAGGACCAGAGGGCACGGCCTCAGAATTAAAAGGACGTTCTTTCAGAAAGTCCACAGTCTAAGAATAAAGGGGAGGCCATTTAAAACTGAGGTGAGAAAAAAACTTTTTCACCCAGAGAGTTGTGAATTTGTGGAATTCTCTGCCACAGAAGGCAGTGGAGGCCAAATCACTGGATGGATTTAAGAGAGAGTTAGATAGAGCTCTAGGGGTTAGTGGAATCAAGGGGTACGGGGAGAAGGCAGGCACGGGTTACTGATTGTGGATGATCAACCATGATCACAATGAATGGCGGTGCTGGCTCGAAGGGCCAAATGGCCTCCTCCTGCACCTATTTTCTATGTTTCTGTATGTTTTTAAAGCAGATGAGGAGGAATTTATTTAGTCAGAGGGTGGTGAATCTGTGGAAATCCCTGCCTCAGAATGCTATGGAGGCCAAGTCAGTGGATATTTTTAAGGCAGAGACTGACAAATTCTTGATTCGTACAGGTGTCAGGGGTTATGGAGAGAAAGCAGCAGAATAAGGTTGGGAGGGAGAGATAGATCAGCCATGATTGAATGGTGGTGTAGACTTGATGGGCCGAATGGCCTAATTCTGCTCCTATCACTTTTATGAACTTATGAAGCCTTGGGAATTTCAGTGTGGCAAATTAAATTTGAAACAAACTTGACCATTATTTTTACTTCTCAAATTATGTGCAGCCAATGGTTAAAACTTGTTGGCCTTGGTATTGGTTTATTACCGCCATGTGTACCGAGATACATTTACACCTCGCATAATCAAGGACCAGTCTCACCCCCGGCCACTCCCTCTTCTCCCCTCTCCCATCGGGCAAGAGGTACAGAAGTGTGAAAACGCACACCTCCAAATTCAGGGACAGTTTCTTCCCAGCTGTTATCAGGCAACTGAACCATCCTACCACAACCAGAGAGCGGTCCTGAGCTACCATCTTCCTCTTTGGTGACACTCGGACTCTCCTTGATCGGACTTTGCCTAACTTTACCTTGCATTAAGGTATTGCGTTCAGTTCTGGGCACCTTGTTGTCAAGTTGGAGAGGATTTACGAGGATGTTGCCTGGTCTGAGTTATAGGGAGAGGTTGAGCAGGCTGGGTCTCTATTTCTTAGAGTGCAGGAGGACGAGGGGAGATCTTATAGAGGTGTAGAAGATCATGAGAAGAAAAGATCGGGTAGATGCACAGAGTCTCTTGCCCAGAGTAGGGGAATCGAGGACCAGAGGAGATAGGTTTAAGGTGAAGGGGAAAAGATTTAATAGGAATCTGAGGGGTAACTTTTTCACACAAAGGGTGGTGGGTGCATGGAACGAGTTGCCAGAGGAGGTAGTTGAGGCTGGGACTATCCCAATGTTTAAGAAGCAGTTAGACAGGTACATGGATAGGACAGGTTTGGAGGGATATGGACCAAACACAGGCAGGTGGGACTAGTCTAGCTGGGACATGTTGGCCGGTGTGGGCAAGTTGGGCCGAAGGGCCTGTTGCATGTTGTATCACTCCGTGACTCTATTAAACGTTATTCCCTTTATCATGTGTTTGTTTGCACACTGTGGACGGTTCGATTGTAATCATGTATTGTCTTTCCGCTGGCCGGTTAGCACGCAACAAAAGCTTTTCACTGTACCTCGGTACAGGTGACGATAAGCTAAACTCAACTAAACTGAACAAACTCTCAGTCTTCCCACTGGGCTGTCATCCCCGAGAAGTTTGCAGGAGAGTTCAGCGTGGACATGGCCGCTGATCGAACCATCGCCTCCTCACTTACCCAGGAAGACAAAGTAGGGAGAGATAATGCTGCCAATCCTAGACGCCATGGAGCACACGCCAATGCCCATGTTCCTCACCACCGTCGGGTACAGCTCCGCAGAGAAAACGTAGATGATCGCAAAGGTTATCGTGATACTGGTTTTACCAATCATCACCAACACCGTAGCCAGAATATGAAGAGCTGCGGAAACAATGTTATCATCATTGAGTCATACCATAGAGTCAGTGAGACATACCATAGAGGCATAGAGTCAATTCCATAGTGACATAGAGTCATACCATAGAGGCATAGAGTCATACCATAGAGGCATAGAGTCATTCCATAGAGGCACAGAGTCACACCATAGAGGCATAGAGGCATAGTCATTCCATAGAGGCACAGAGTCATTCCATAGAGACATAGAGTCATACCATAGGGGCATAGAGTCGTAACATAGAGGCATATCATAGCGTCATATCATGGAGTCATACCATAGAGTCATAGTCATACCATAGGGTCATAGAGTCATACCATAGAGTCATGCCATAGAGGCATATCATAGAGGCATATCATAACCATACCATAGAGTCATAGTCATACCATAGAGGCATAGAGTCATTCCATAGTCATAGAGTCATATCATAGTCATAGAGTTATATCATAGAGTGATAGAGTCATACAGAGTGGAAATAAGCCCTTCGACCCAGTTCAGTTTAGTTTATTGTCACGTGTACCGAGGTACAGTGAAAAGCTTTTTGTTGCATGCTAATGTATATTTTTAAGTGTAGGAAGGAACTGCAGACACTGGTTTACTCCGAAGATAGACATAAAAAATGCTGGAGTAACTCAGCGGGACAGGCAGCGTCTCTGAAGAGGAGGAATGGGTGACGTTTCGGGTCGAGACCCTTCTTCAGAGATGCTGCCTGCCCCGCCGATTTACTCCAGCATTTTAGAAACTTAGAAACAAAGGAAATAGGTGCAGGACGAGGCCATTTGGCCCTTCGAGCCAGCACCGCTATTCATTGTGATCATGGCTGATCATCCACGATCAGTAACCCGTGCCTGCCTTCTCCCCATATCCCTTGATTCCACGAGCCCCTAGAGCTCTATCTAACTCTCTTTTAAATTCATCCTAGTGAATTGGCCCCCACTGCAGAGAATTGTGGCAGAGAATTCCACAAATTCACAACTCTCTGGGTGAAAAGGTTTTTCCTCATCTCCGTTCTAAATGGTCTACCCCTTATTCTTAAACCGTGGCCCCTGGTTCTGGACTCCCCCAACATTGGGAACATGTTTCCTGCCTCTAACGTGTCCAATCCCTTAATAATCTTATACGTTTCGATAAGATCTCCTCTCCTCCTTCTAAATTCCAGTGTATACGAGCTTAGTCGCTCCAGTCTCTCAACATACGACAGTCCCGCCATTCCGGGAATTAACCTAGTAAACCTACGCTGCACTCCCTCAATAGCAAGAATGTGCTTCCTCAAATCTGGAGATCAAAACTGCACACAGTACTCCAGGTGCGGTCTCACTAGGGCCCTGTGCGTTCTCCCTCAGTTCTCACCTCAGTTTTTAAAATGGCCTCCCCTTTATCCTGAGACTGTGTGGCCCCTGGTTCTGGACTCCCCCGACGTTGGGAACACGTTTCCCGCTTCGAGCTTGTCCGGTCCTTGTCGTGTCCGTTATAGATTTTGAACCACTTACTTGGGGGGATAAACTGGATGACAAGGAGAATCAGCCCGCCCAGCAGCAGCATGGAGGCGGTGGAGAGGCGGCGAGGCGCGTGGTGCATCATCCACCAAGCGATGGTGTAGGCTACGATCTCACTGACGGCAGAGATCAGGCAGTTGAAGTACGGGTCTCCATACATGTTTGGAGTGCCGAGTGTCAACACAAAGTACCCGATGGATGTAATCATCCTACGACAAAACAGAAGAGAAGCGAAAGGTCTTTCCCTGTCTCCCGCACAAGATCGACAATTCTCCGAGTGCATTCAAGAGAGAGCTAGGTCGAACTCTTAAGGATAGCGGAGAGGGGATCTTATCGAAACGTATAAGATTATTAAGGGGTTGGAGACGTTAGAGGCAGGAAACATGTTCCCAATGTTGGGGGGGTCCAGAACCAGGGGCCACAGTTTAAGAATAGGGGGTAGGCCATTTAGAACTGAGATGAGGAAAAACTTTTTCAGTCAGAGAGTTGTGAATCTGTGGAATTCTCTGCCTCAGTGGGCAGTGGAGGCCAATTCTCTGAATGCATTCAAGAGAGAGCTAGGTCGAGCTCTTAAGGATAGCGGAGTCAGGGGGTATGGGGAGAAGGCAGGAACGGGGTACTGATTGAGAATGATCAGCCATGATCACATTGAATGGCGGTGCTGGCTCGAAGGGCCGAATGGCCTCCTCCTGCACCTATTGTCTGTTGTCAACTCGCGATCGCCCAACTTCCCAACTTGGAGTCAGAGAGTCGGGAAGCATCTCGCTTGTCCAGTCCTTTTATAACCTTATACGTCTCTCTAAGATCCCCTCTCATCCTTCTAAATTCCAGCGTATACAAGCCCAGTCGCTCCAGTCTTTCAACATACGACAATCCCGCCATTCCGGGAATTAACCTAATAGTTCTGTTTCTAACATTGATATTCTTTTGTTTATTTAGTTTACAGACACAGCTCAGTAGCAGGCCATTTGGCCCACAAAGTCCGCGCCGACCAGCGATCCCTGTGTACTAACACTATCCTACACACACTGGGGACAATTTATAATTTGACCAAGTCAATTAACCTACAAACCTGCACGTCTGGGAGGAAACCGAAGATCTCGGAGAAACCCCACGCGGGTCACAGGGAGAACGTACAAACTCCGTACAGACAGCGCCCGTAGTCGGGATGGAACCCGGGTCTCTGGCGCTGTGAGGCAGCAACTCTATCGCTGCGCCACCGTGCCACCTATTGTCACGTGTTATGTTATTTATGATGGGTGTGTTTACAGGCCTGTAAGAATTTCATTTCCATTGTGAGCACATACACCGATGAGTCAAAACATTATGACCACTGACAAGTGAAGTGAATAACATTGATTATCTTGTTACAATGGCACCTGTCAAGGGGTGGGATATATTAGGCAGCAAGTGAGCAGTCAGTTCTTGAAGTTGATGTGTTGGATGCAGGAGAAATGGGCAGGAGTAAAGACCTGAGCGACTTTGACAAGGGCCAAATTGTTATGGCCAGACGATTGGGTCAGAGCATCTCTGAAACGTCAAGGCTTGTGGGGTGCTCCCGGTCAGCAGTGGTGAGTACCGACCGACAGTGGTCCGAGGAGGGACAAACCACAAACCGGCGACAGGCAGGGTGTTGGGCGCCCAAGGCTCATCGATGCGCGAGGGCAACGAAGGCTATCCCATCTGGTCCGAACCGACAGAAGGTCGACTGTGGCACAAGTCACAGAAAAATGTTAATGGTGGTCACGGGAAGAATGTGTCACAATACACAGTGCATCGCACCCTGCTGCGTATGGGGCTGCACACGGAGGACCAGCAGCATATTTGGCAGGTGATCATAATGTTTTGGCTCGTCTGGTCATAATGTTTTGGCTGATCGGTGGATGATAATTAAACACTCCTAACTTGACTATTTTCACTCTTGATGGTTCCAAGCAGGGATTTGCATTATTAATGAAAAGTCCTACGTTAAAATGCTAGCAATGTTGTTTGTCATGCCAGAAGATTTCATTCTAAGTGCCTTTTACAAAGTCTAATGCCAACATAGACAATCACCCATTATCCATTGTGGTGGAGCAGCAATTATGAATTATGCATTGGAGTGGATTATAACTTTTTTCACAAACCTCTCAAAGTTAATTGACTTGGTCAAATTATAAATTGTCCCTAGTGTGTTTAAGGATAAGGGGGAAGTCTTTTAGGACCGAGTTGAGAAAGTTTTTTTTCACACAGAGTGGTGAATCTGTGGAATTCACAGAGGGTAGTTGAGGCCAGTTCATTGGCTATATTTAAGAGGGAGTTAGATGTGGCCCTTGTGGCTAAAGGGATCAGGGGGTATGGAGAGAAGGCAGGTACAGGATACTGAGTTGGATGATCAGCCATGATCATATTGAATGGCGGTGCAGGCTTGAAGGGCCGAATGGCCTATTCCTGCACCTATTTTCTATGTTTCGATGTTTCTAAGTGCTCTCCAAAATGAATGTTTGGCTTGGCAATGGATAACATCCCAAAATATTTTCAAGGCAGATAAAAATCTACTTAGTTACCAAAGTTCACCTGAATAATGCTTTACGGAAATCATTTAGTTTAGAGGTACAGCGCGGAAACAGGCCCTTTCGGCCCACCGGGTCCACGCCGACCAGCGATCCCCGCACACTAACACTATCCTACACACACTAAGGACAATTTTTACATTGACCAAGTCAATTAACCTACGAACCTGCACGTCTTTGGAGTGTGGGAGGAAACCGAAGATCTCGGAGAAAACCCACGCAGGTCACGGGGAGAACGTACAAACTCCGTACAGACGGCACCCGTAGTCGGGATGGAACCCGGGTCTCTGGCGCTGCATTCGCTGTAAGGCGGCAACTCTGCCGCTGCGCCACCGTGCCGCCCTCAATTTACCATTGTACCGAAGCCAATTAGTTTACAAAACCTGTACTCTTTGGAGCGTGGGTGGAAACCGGAGCACCCGGAGAAAACCCACGCAGGTCACGGGAAGAACGGACAAACTCTGTACAGACGGCACCCGTAGTCGGGATGGAACCCGGGTCTCTGGCGCTGTGAGGCAGCAATTCTACCATCGTTGAGAACTAAACTTATGAAAAGTTTTGGCGTTACTACATTCCTCTGGTACCTGCTAGTAACAAGCGCAGTGTAGTTCTAGCACGGAACAGGCCCTTCGGCCCACAATGTCTGTGCCCAACATGATGCCAAGACCAACGCTTATCTGCCCGATCTCGTAATCCATATCCCTCCATTCCCTGCATATCTTCCTCCACCACCACACCTGGCAGCGCGTTCCAGGCCCCGACCACTAGGGGTGCCAACTTTCTCACCCCCAAATAAGGGACAAAAGATGACATCACCGCCCCGCGCCCCACATGACCTCACCCAGCCGGCAGCCATGTGCTCCCGCTCCACCAATGGCGGCCGCCCGGGGCCGGGAGGCTGGTTGCTAAGCAACCTCTGTTAGGCGGCGCCTGGGCCTCCAGGCCTACACTGTCCCGGACCTACAGCAGCCTCTGGGCCTACAGCGCCCCCCCCGGGCCTAATGCGGGACAAGGGTGGACCCGTACGGAACAAAATAATTTAGCCCAAAATACGGGATGTCCAGGCTAATACGGGACAACCCTGCCTAACGCCCTCTGTGTAGAAAACTTGCCCCACACATCGCCATTAAACTTTGCCCCTACTCACCTAATAGAGTACCAAACTTAAAAAAACACTTAAAAACACATAAAAACACATAAAAACACATAAAAACACATAAAAAAACACATATTTCTCTGTTTTCGAACTCGTTCTCTTTATCAGGAACAGTTACTTCAACTCTATGGTCAGACTTCTGAACAGTCCTTGAAAGCGCGCACCACCAGACTCAGGAACAGCGTCTTCCCCTGTGTTATCAGGCTTCTGAGTGGCCCTTCCATCGGCTCAATGGGGCAATGGGTCCTTTATTGTCACGTGAACTGAGGTACAGTGAAATGTGATTCACCACACAGACATACAAAAACAATCAACAAGAAACACAACTACGTAAAGATTAAACATAGACTGAAGCAGCCGGCACAGCGGCCTGCGAGAATCCCCAGGGCACGCAGCATAAGCAGAGACCCAGGGCCATCAGTCCAATGTCCGGGCCACACACACACACACGCGCTCCCTCACCGTGATGTGACCAGAGTTGTACCGACCGCTGTCACTCACTCTGCTGTCCCTGTCCGCCCGAACAGTCACAAAGCCGTCCCCACTCGCGCCAGGCTCCTCATGGTGCCTCGTCCCCGCAAACACCGAGATCACCGCGCTCACCGCGCTCCCTCCGAGCCCCCACCAGCGCAGGCCACACGGCCATCTTGTTTATCGGCGACCTCACATTCCCCACTGTGGTGGAAGGCGAAGAACGTGCACCTTCTTTCCTCCTTTTCTCCCGCGGTCGGGGCGATCGAACCATCTGCGGTCGGGGCGATCGAACCATCCATGGTCGGGGCGATTGAACCATCCGCAGTCGGGGCAGTCGAAGCACCCGCGATCGGGGCGGTAGAAGCTCCCGTGATCGGGGCAATCGAAGCTCCCGTGATCGGGGCAATCGAAGCTCTCGTGATCGGGGCAATCGAAGCTCCCGTGATCGGGGCGATCGTAGCTCCGGTGATCAGGGCGATCGAAGCTCCCGTGATCGGGGCGATCGAAGCTCCCGTGTTCGGGGCGGTCGAAGCTCCCGCGGTTGGAGCTCCCGAAGTCGATCCCTAACCAGGGACCGCCGGCTCCACGACGTTCAGGCCGCAGTGCGGACGGAGATACGATGTGGAAAAAGTCGCATCTCCGTCGAAGGTAAAAGATAACAAAGGTTTCTCCAAGCCATACATAATACAAACACTAAAGGCACACTAAAACATACAAGTAAACACAGACTGAAAACAACATCGGAAGGAAGGGTGTTGGCGAGGCTGCCATGTACGGCGCCACCTGGTGGGCACTGCCGATTCACCTCGACCCCATTGCGGACATTGGACTTTGTCTGTGGAACTGATGCGCTACGATGCTGAGAACTATATTCTCCACTCTGTATCTTCCCCTTTGCTCCACCGAGTGTACTTGAGTTTGACTTCATTGTATCTATGTAATTGTATGTATATCTCATCTGCTTTGATAGCAGACAAAACAAAGCTATTCACTGTACCTCTGTGCACGTGACTATAATAAACTTAACCCCTAATATACTTTAGTTTAGCTTTTAGTTTAGAGATACAGCGCGGAAACAGGCCCACCGGGTCCGCGCCGACCAGCGATCCCCGCACACTAACACTATCCTACACCCACTGGGGACAATTTTTGTTTACATTTACCAAGCCAATTAACGCACAAACCTGTATGTCTTTGGCGTGTGGGAGGAAACCGAAGATTTTGGAGAAAACCCACGCAGGTCACGGTGAGAACGGACAAACTCCGTACAGACAGCGCCCGCAGTCGGGATGGAACCCGGGTCTCCGGCGCTGTGAGGCAGCAACTCTACCGCTGTGCCACCGTGCCGCACAACTTGAGTTTGGCTTGATGATATTTATGTATGGTATTAACTGCTTAACCGGATGGCCTGCAAGAGAAAGCTTTTCACTGGATCTCATTACGTGTGACAATAACAAACCGAAACCTAACCAGGGACCTTCAGGACATTTTGTTCCCCAAACACGGTGAAAGGAATCGTCCTTGACGATTATTTTGTCCTCTGGTTGTTGAAAGATCTTTAGCTCTACTGCTCTGCATGTCTCAATCTGTACCCCGTCACACATACTGATTGTACGTTTCTAACGTACTCATCATTTCTTCTCCAAACCACTCTGCTACAAACCTGCACAGTTTGCAACGCTCCTCTGTTGCACGCGCTGCCTTATTAGATTGAAGACGGCATTCTGTTGCATTCACAGAAACATAGAAAATGGGTGCAGGAGGAGGCCATTTGGCCCTTCGAGCCAGCACCGCCATTCATTGTGATCATGGATGATCGTCCACAATCAGTAACCCGTGCCTGCCTTCTCCCCATATCCCTTGATTCCACTAGCCCCCAGAGCTCTAACCAACTCTCTCTTAAATCCATCCAGTGAATTGGCCTCCGCTGCCCCCTGTGGCAGAGAATTCCACAAATTCACAACTCTCTGGGTGAAAACGTTTTTTCTCACCTCAGTTTTAAATGGCCTCCCCTTTATTCTTAGACTGGTTCTGGACTCCCCCAACATTGGGAATATTTTTCCCGCATCCAGCTTGTCCAGTCCTATTATAATTTTACAAGTCTCTATAAGATCCCCTCCCATCCTTCTAAACTCCAGTGAGTACAAGCCCAGTCTTTCCAATCTTTCCTCTTATGACTATCCCGCCATCCCGGGGATTAACCTCGTGAGCTTACGCTGCGCTGCCTCAATAGCAAGGACGTCCATCCTCAAATTTGGAGACCAAAACTGCACACAGTACTCCAGGTGCGATCCCCACACACTAACACTACCCTACACACATTAGGGACAGTTTTACAATTATTTACACAAGCCAATTAACCTACGAACCTGTACGTCTTTGGAGTGCGGGAGGAAACTGGAGCACCCGGAGAAAACCCACGCAGGTCACGGGTAGAACGTACAAACTCTGTACAGACAGCGCCCCGTAGGCGGGATCGAACCCGGGTCTCTGGCGCTGTGAGGCAGCAGCTCTACCGAGACGCCACCGTGCCGTCCAATGTGTTTCTCCACTTTGCGTGTGGCCTCACTCTGACAATGGAGGAGGCCCAGGACGGAAAGGTCAGTGCGGGCAGACACAAAATGCTGGAGTAACTCAGTGGGACAGGCAGCATCTCTGGAGAGAAGGAAGGAATGGGTGACGTTTCAGGTCGAGACCCTTCTTCAGCTCAGTGCGGGGATGGGAAGGGGAATTAAAATGGTTGGCAACTGGGAGACTCAGCAGGCCTAGGTGGAAGTATCGGCGAAAGGGTGGCCAAGTCTACGCTTGGTCTTGCCGATGTAAAGGAGGCCACATGGGGGAGCACCAAATTAGTTTAGTTTAGTTTAGAGATACAGCGCGGAAACAGGCCCTTTCGGCCCACCGGGTCCGCGCCGACCAGCGATCCCCGCACACTAACACCATCCCACACACACACTAGGGTCAGTTTACAATTTTACCGAAGCCAATTAACCTACATACCTGTACGTCTTTGGAGTGTGGGAGGAAACCGAAGATCTCGGAGAAAACCCACGCAGGTCACGGGGAGAACGCACAAACTCCGTACAGGCGGCGCCCGTAGTCGGGATGGAACCCGGGTCTCCGGCGCTGCATTCGCTGTAAGGCGGCAACTCTACCGCTGCACCACCATGACCGCCCAGAGGTTAGAGAGGGTTGCACGTGAACTTCTATTTCACCTGGATACGAGTCACATTGGTCATGAACGCGGTGTAAAATGCCCAAAGTCCAAAGATCATGGCTTCATTCATGATCTCCTCAAAGACGCTCAACGTATATTTTGCTAGTCGCCACTACCGGAACTATAACAGGTGATACAATATTGTCCGGGGTGCATCATGCTGAGAGCTCTTTGCTAATACAGGCCCTACTCACCACACAAGGGAACTAAGAACTGTGACATTTCGTATATTTGAAGTTTTAACCAAATCCAAGAAACTATATGGATGCTTTTGGTTATCTGAGGAATCCAGAAGCTAAAAGAAAGCATAAAAGACAAATGAGTATTTAACACTTACAACAAGCACACATTTCTGTTTTGTGGGCGCTTCATATGTGTATTTCTTTAGACTCTAGAGATACAGCATGGAAACAGGCCCTTCGGCCCCCCGAGTCCATGCCGACCAGCCGGTGTACACTAACACACTGGCCTACACACGGTTTTTACAGAAGCCAATTAACCTACAGACCAGCACGTATGTGGAGTGCGGGAGGAAACCGGAGCACCCGGAGAAAACCCACGCAGGTCACGGGGGAGAACGTGCAAACTCCGTACAGACGGCGGCCGTAGTCAGGATGGAACCCGGGTCTCTGGCGCTGTGAGGCAGCAACTCTACCGCTGCGCCCCTTGTTTCTTTATCAATCTGTCCCAGTATTATCAGTGACATTGAAAGGTTTGTTTGGACTAAAACTAGGACATAAGAACATTTTAAAACAAACCTAACATTGAAGGTTAACAACCTCAAAGTAAAAGCCCTAAAGTAATTTCATAATGCTCAGTCACAGTACCACAGTGGTTAATTAGATGGCAATGTTAGTGTACGGACTTAAAGTCTTAGAGTCATAGAGTGTTACAGTGTGGAAACAGGCCCTTCGGCCCAACTCGCCCACACCGGCCAACAATGTCCCAGCTACCCTAGTCCCACCTGCCTGCGCTTGGTCCATAACCCTCCAAACCTGTCCTATCCATGTACCTGTCCAACTGTTTCTGAAACGATGGGATTGTCCCAGCCTCAACTACCTCCTCTGGCAGCTCGTTCCATACACCCACCACCCTAACCATACCCCTCGGATTCCTATTAAATCTTTTCCCCTTCACCTTGAACCTATGTCCTCTGGTCCTCGATTCCCCTACTCTGGGCAAGAGACTCTGTGCGTCTACCCGATCTATTCCTCTCATGATTTTGTACACCTCTATAGGATCTCCCCTCATCCTCCTGCGCTCCATGGAATAGAGACCCAGCCTGCTCAACCTCTCCCTCAAGCTCATACCCGCTCGACATGAATAGGGGAGGCAGTCAGAACCTTTTTTCCAGCATGGAAATGTCAAGAACTAAAGGTCTCAATGGTGTCAGATTAGGTAAAGGGGAAGTGCAATGAGACCTGGGTGTCTTTGTACACCAGTCACTGAAAGTAAGCGTGCAGGTACAGCAGGCAGTGAAGAAAGCTAATGGCATGTTGGCCTTCATAACAAGAGGATTTGAGTACAGGAGTAAAGAGGTTCTTCTGCAGTTGTATACGGCCCTGGTAAGACCACATCTGGAGTATTAGGGAAGTTTTGGTCTCCTAATTTGAAGAAGTACTTCCTTGCTATTGAGGCAGTGCAGCGTAGGTTCACGAGGTTAATCCCTGGGATGGCAGGACTGTCATACGAGGAAAGATTGGAAAGACTGGGCTTGTATTCACTGGAGTTTAGAAGGATGAGAGGGGATCTTAGAGAGATGTATAAAATTATAAAAGGACTGGACAAGCTAGATGCAGGAAACATGTTCCCAATGTTGGGGGAGTCCAGAACCACGGGCCACAGTTTAAGAATAAGGGGTAGGCCATTTAGAACAGAGATGAGGAAAAACATTTTCAGTCAGAGAGTTGTGAATCTGTGGAATTCTCTGCCTCAGAGGGCAGTGGAGGCCAATTCTCTGAATACATTCAAGAGAGAGCTAGATAGAGCTCTTAAGGATAGCGGAGTCAGGGGTTATTGGGACAAAGCAGGAATGGGGTACTGATTGAGGATGATCAGCCATGATCGCATTGAATGGCGGTGCTGGCTCGAAGGGCCGAATGGCCTACTCCTGCACCTATTGTCTATTGTCTATTGTCACACAGTCTAAGAATAAAGGGGAGGCCATTTAAAACTGAGGTGAGAAGGAACTTTTTCACCCAGAGAGTTGTGAATTTGTGGAATTCTCTGCCACAGAGGGCAGTGGAGGCCAATTCACTGGATGGATTTAAAAGAGAGTTAGATAGAGCTTCTAGGGGCTAGCGGAATCAAGGGATATGGGGAGAAGGCAGGCACGGGTTACTGATTGTGGATGATCAGCCATGATCACAGTGAATGGCGGTGCTGGCTCGAAGGGCCGAATGGCCTCCTCCTGCACCTATTGTCAAAATGTAAAGGAGATGTGTGGGGCATTGTGTTTTTGCAGAGGGTGGTGGGGGCCTGGAACTCGCTGCCAGGGCTGGTGGTGGAGGCAGATACGATAGTGGTGTTTAAGAGGCTTTTAGACAGGCACGTGGATATGCAGGGAGTGGAGGGATACGGATCACGTGTAGACAGAGGGGATTAGATTAATGTGGCATTATGTTCGGCACGGACACTGTGGGCCTGAGGGACTGCTCCTGTGCTGTGCTGTTCTACGTAGAAACAAGAAACTGCAGATGCTGGTTTACCCAAAAGGACACAGAGTGCTGGAGTAACTCAGCGGGTCAGGCAGCATCTCTGGAGAACATGGACAGGTGACGTTTCACAGTGCGCTGGAGTAACTCAGCGGGTCAGGCAGCATCTCTGGAGAACGTGGATAGGTGACGTTTCACAGAGTGCTGGAGTAACTCAGCGGGTCAGGCAGCATCTCTGGGGAACATGGATAGGTGATTTGTAAATTGTTCTTAGTGTGTGTAGGATAGTGTTAGTGTGCGGGGATCGCTGGTCGGCGCGGACTCGGTGGGCCGAAGGACCTGTTTCCGCGTTGTATCTCTAAACTAAACTAAACTAAAGTAAACTAATGCAGGAACAATATATTACGGGCGATTTTCTTTCTTCCATTTGTAAATGTAATGAAGTCATGTTGGTCTCTTGTTCTGATGATAGGGAGATACACTAGTGCTTGATTAGACTTTAGACTTTTAGAGACACAGCGTGGAAACAGGCCCTTCAGCCCACCGAGTCCGCGCTGACCAGAGATCGTCCCAAACATTAACGTGACCCTACACACCTGGGAGAATTGATAATTTACAGAAGCCAATTAACCTACATGTCTGGAGCATGGGAGGAAACCGGAGCACCCGGAGAAAACCCACGCAGGTTATGGGGAGAACGTACAAACTCCGTACAGACGGCACCCGTGGTCAGGGTGGAACCCGGGTCTCCAGCGCTGTGAGGCAGCAACTCTACCGCCGCGCCACCGTGCCGTCCTAGTGACTGTGCCATGGGTTAATAGCAATGCATAGCAAGGATCGCAGGTGAAATAATTACCGCATAGTCTCGTGAATCCGCGATCTCAAAGATCACCCCAACGTGAGTAATGCCGTTTTTTTCAGCAAAGCCTTGAACAATTTTTTCTGCTTCTTTCACCTGGCCTTGAGCGATGAGCCATCTAGGTGACTCCGGTATCAGCCTGACATAAAACAAAATAGGAACACAGAGGTCAAACTGGCAATTAAGGTCGCCAATTGTCCCGTATTAGCCGGGACATCCCGTATTTTGGGCTAAATTGGTTTATCCCGTACAGGACCGCCCTTGTCCTGTATTAGGCCCAGGGGGAGGCGCTGCAGGGCCGGACACTATAGGCCTGGACACTGTAGGCCCGGACACTGTCGGCCCAGACAATAGACAATAGATAATTCTAGCTCTCTTGAATGCATTCAGAGAATTGGCCTCCACTGCCTTCTAAGGCAGAGAATTCCACAGATTCACAACTCTCTGACTGAAAAAGTTTTTCCTCATCTCAGTTCTAAATGGCCGACCCCTTATTCTTAAACTGTGGCCCCTTGTTCTGGACTCCCCCAACATTGGGAACATCTTTCCTGTCTCGTTAGTACAGACAGCACCCGTTAGTACAGACAGAGAGACGTTAGTGTCCAACCCCTTAATAATCTTATATCTGGAGGTGGAGACAGGAAGATAGAGGGAGAACTGGGAAGGGGGAGGGGAAGAGAGGGACAGAGGAGCTATCTAAAGAGAAGTCAATATTCATACAGCTGTGGAATTCTCTGCCTCAGAAGGCAGTGGAGGCCAATTCTCTGAATGCATTCAAGAGAGAGCTAGATAGAGCTCTTAAGGATAGCGGAGTCAGGGGGTATGGGGAGAAGGCAGGAACGGGGTACTGATTGAGAATGATCCGCCATGATCACATTGAATGGCGGTGCTGGCTCGAAGGGCCGAATGGCCTCCTCCTGCACCTATTGTCTATTGTTCATATGTTCACGAGTTCTAGGAGCAGAATTAGGCCATTCGGCCCATCAAGTTTACTCCGCCATTCAATCACGGCTGATCTATCTCTCCCTCCCAACCCCATTCTCCTGCCTTCTCCCCGTAACCCCTGACACCCGCATTAATCAAAGATCTGTCTTTCTCCGCCTTAGAAATACCCACTGACTTGTCCTCCACAGCCGTCTGTGGCAATGGGTTCCACAGATTCACCACCCTCTCGGTCCGAAGGGCCTCTTTCCACGCTGTGTGACTCTAGCCGATTGTACTCTAGGAAAGATAATCCCAGCCTCTCCATCCCCTTATTCATAACAGCCCGATAAATGTTAACTCACCACCAAAAGGGAATGTACAAGATTTCCGGTAGAGTTAAAGCAAGCAGCAACATCCGCCAGGAACGGATATAATAGGCAAACAGTGGCAGCACAAGGTAGCCCACCGCATAGAACATGCAGACCCCCAGCGTGGAGAACGCTATCCTCTCTGCTTTACCCAGGAGCTCCGTCCCTGGAGAGAGAGAGAGAGAGAGACAGAGAGAGGGGGAGAGAGAGAGAGAGAGACAGAGAGAGAGAGACAGAGACAGAGAGAGAGAGAGGGAGAGACTGAGAGAGAGAGAGGGGCAGAGAGAGACAGAGAGAGAGAGAGAGAGAGAGAGAGAGAGAGAGAGAGAGAGAGAGAGAGAGAGAGAGAGAGAGAGAGAGAGAGAGAGAGAGAGAGAGAGAGAGAGAGAGAGAGAGAGAGAGAGAGAGAGAGAGAGGGACAGAGAGAGGGACAGACAGAGAGAGAGAGAGAGAGAGAGAGAGAGAGAGAGAGAGAGAGAGAGAGAGAGAGAGAGAGAGAGGAGAGAGAGAGAGAGAGAGGAGAGAGAGAGAGCGAGAGAGAGAGAGAGAGAGAGAGAGAGAGAGAGAGAGAGAGAGAGAGAGAGAGAGAGAGAGAGAGAGAGAGGGGCAGATAATTAGACACAGAGACAGAGACAGAGAGACATAGACACAGAGAGAGGGGGGTTAGGGGGAGAGAGAGGGGGGAGAGAGAGAGAGGGGGAGAGAGAGAGAGAGAAAAAATATTACAATCAATTGTCAATTCCTTGGTAAACACAAAATGCTGGAGTAACTAAGTAGGTCAGGCAGCATCTCTGGAGAGAAGGAATGGGTGACGTTTCGGGTCGAGACCCTTTGGCATTTGTATCTTCCTACAAAGGTTTTGTGTCTATATTCCGAATAAACCGAATGGTTTTGGTCTCCTAGTTTGAGGAAGGACATTCTTGAGGGAGTGCAGCATAGGTTCACCAGGTTAATTCCCGGGATGGCGGGACTGACGTATGATGAAAGAATGGGTCGATGTTGGGGCCACAACTGTTTACCATATATATTAATGATTTGGAAGAGGGAATTAGAAGCAACACTAGCAAGTTTGCAGATGACACAAAGCTGGGTGGCAGTGTAAACTGTGAAGAGGATGTTAGGTGGTTGCAGGGTGACCTGGACAGGTTGAGTGAGTGGGCAGATGCGTTGCAGATGCAATATAATATAGATAAATGTGAGGTTATCCACTTTGGCGGCAAAAACAAGGAGGCAGATTATTATCTCAATAGAGTTAGGTTAGGTAAGGGGGAGGTGCAGCGAGACCTGGGTGTCCTTGTACACCAGTCACTGAAAGTTGGCGTGCAGGTACAGCAAGCAGTGAAGAAAGGTAATGGAATGTTGGCCTTCATAACAAGAGGATTTCAGTATAGGAGTAAAGAGGTTCTTCTGCAGTTGTATAGGGCCCTGGTAAGACCACATCTGGAGTATTAGGGACAGTTTTGGTCTCCTAATTTGAGGAAGGACATCCTTGTAATTGAGGCAGTGCAGCGTAGGTTCACGAGATTGATCCCTGGGATGGCGGGACTGTCATACGAGGAAAGATTGAAAAGACTAGACTTGTATTCACTGGAGTTTAGAAGGATGAGAGGGGATCTTATAGAAACATATAAAATTATAAAAGGACTGGACAAGCTAGATGCAGGAAAAATGTTCCCAATGTTGGGCGAGTCCAGAACCAAGGACCACAGTCTTAGAATAAAGACTGAGGTGAGAAAAAACTTTTTCACCCAGAGAGTTGTGAATTTGTGGAATTCTCTGCCACAGAGGGCAATGGAGGCCAAATCACTGGATGGATTTAAGAGAGAGTTCGATAGAGCTTTAGGGGCTAGTGGAATCAAGGGATATGGGGAGAAGGCAGGCACGGGTTATTGATTGGGGACAATCAGCCATGATCACAATGAATGGCGGTGCTGGCTCGAAGAGACAAATCACCTCCCCCTGCATCTATTTTCTATGTTTCTATGTTTCTATGACTGGGCTTGTATTCACTGGAATTTAGAAGAATGAGAGGAGATCTTATAGAAACAAATAAAATTCTTAAATGATTTGACAGGCTAGATGCAGGAAAAATGTTCCCCATGTTGGGGGAGTCCAGAACCAGGGGTCACAGTTTGAGAATAAGGGGGAGGCCATTTAGGACTGAGATGAGGAAAAACATTTTCACCCAGAGAGTTGTGAATCTGTGGAATTCTCTGCCACAGAGGGCAGTGGAGGCCAATTCACTGGATGTTTTCAAGAGAGAGTTAGATAGAGCTCTTAGGGCTAACGAAATCATGGGATTTGGGGAGAAGGCAGGCAGGGGGTTACTGATCGAGGATGATCAGCCAGGATCATTTTGAATGGAGGTTCTGGCTCAAAGGGCAAAATGGCCTCCTCCTGCACCTATTTTCTATGTTTCTATGTTTCTAATTTTGCTGTAAAGGGCAACAAGCTGGGAAACTAATAGAATATTTCTTGAAGGTTCTTGAAGGCATTGAAATTAGCAAGGCAATATAATTGACACAGCATTGAAATTGACAAGGCATTGAAATCGACAAGGCAATTGAAACTGACAAGGTAATTGAAATGGACAAGGCATTGAAATCGACAAGGCATTGAAATCGACAAGGCATTGAAATCGACAAGGCATTGAAATCGACAAGGCATTGAAATCGACAAGGCATTGAAATCGACAAGGCATTGAAATCGACAAGGCATTGAAATCGACAAGGCATTGAAATCGACAAGGCATTGAAATCGACAAGGCATTGAAATCGACAAGGCATTGAAATTCACAAGGCATTATAATTGACAAGGCATTATAATTTATGGCATTGAAATCGACGAGGTATTGCAATCGACAAGGCAATTGAAATCGACAAGGCAATTGAAATTGACAAGGCATGGAAATTGACGAGGCATTGAAGTTGGCAAAGCCTTAAATTTGACGAGGCATGGAAATTGATGAGGCATTGAAATTGATGAGGCTTTGACATTGATGAGGCATGGAAATTGACAAGGCATTGAAATTGACGAGGCTCTGAAATTGACAAGGCATTGAAATTGGCAAGGCATTGAAATTGACGAGGCCTTGAAATTGACAAGGCATTGAAGTTGGCAAAGTATTGCAAACTCCGAAAACATGTAGTCAGGATGGAACCCAGATCTCTGGTGCTGTGAGGCAGCAACTCTACCACTGCGCCACTGTGCCGCACTACATCTCTGTAACATCCAAACAGTCTTTCCAGGTGAGGCAGAGGTTCACCTGCACCCCCTCCAACCTCATCTACTGTATCCGTTGTTCCAGGTGTCAACTTCTCCACATCGGCGAGACCAAACGCAGGCTCGGCGATCGTTTTGCTCAACACCTTCGCTCAGTCCGCCTTAACCAACCTGATCTCCCGGTGGCTCAGCACTTCAACTCCCCCTCCCATTCCAAATCTGACCTTTCAGTTCTGGGCCTCCTCCATTGTCAGAGTGAGGCCCAGCGCAAATTGGAGGAACAGCACCTCATATTTCACTTGGGTAATTTATACCCCAGCGGTTTGAACATTGACCTCTCTCACTTCAGATAGTCCCTGCCTTCCCTCTCTATCCCCTCCCCCATCCCAGTTCTCCCACTAGTTATCCTGTCTCCGACTACATTCTATCTTTGTCCCGCCCCCTCCCCTGACATCAGTCTGAATAAGGGTCTCGACCCGAAATGTCACCCATTCCTTCTCTCCAGAGATGCTGCCTGACCCGCTGAGTTACCTACAACAGTCCCTCTCAGGACCAGTCCCTCTGGCCCCTGATGTCCGTGACGAATATGATGCGCCAAATTAAACCTATCTCTGCCTGCATGTGATCCATCTCCCTCCATTCCCTGCAGATCCCTGCATTCTGGATGTGGAGAGGATGTTTCCACTAGTGGGAGAGTCTAGGACTAGAGGTCACAGCCTCAGAATTAATGGATGTTCTTTCAGGAAGGAGATGAGGAGAAATGTATTTAGTCTGAAGGTGGTGAATCTGTGGAATTCTTTGCCACAGGAGGCTGTGGAGGCCAAACGTCAGTGGATATTTTTAAGGCAGAGATAGATAGATTCTTGATTAGTACAGGTGTCAGAGGTTAGAAACATAGAAAATAGGTGCAGGAGAAGGCCATTTGGCCCTTCAAGCCAGCATGGCCATTCATTGTGATCATGGCTGATCATCCACAATCAGTAACCCGTGCCTGCCTACTCCCCATGTCCCATGATTCCACTCGCCCCTCGAGCTCCATCTAACTCTGTTTTAAATTCATCAAGTGAATTGGCCTCCACTGCCTTCTGTGGCAGTGAATTCCACAAATTCACAACTCTCTGACTGAAAAGGTTTCTTCTCACCTCAGTTCTAAATGGCCTCCCCTTTATTCTTAGAAAGTGGCCTCTGGTTCTGGACTCCCCCAACATTGGGAACATTTTTCTTGCATCTGGCCTTTCCAATCCTTTAAGAATTGTATATGTATAAGAAATATGTTTCTGTAAGTAACTCACCCAGGACAAAGGCAGCAACATAATTGGAGATATCTCCGAAACCAACGAAAAAACAGAGTATGCAGAACACCTCCCAGCTCCATGAGATGACTTGGATAAAACTCAATCCTGTCTGTATCAGCATTGCGCCAAAGAGAACTATTTTCCTCCCGTATCTTTGGAAGCAAGAAAAAAAATTTAGATTATATTTACAAAGAACTGTTTTACAAAGTTCATTTTAAAGCTCAGATTTATTTGCCTTCCCATCCGAACAGCCCCAAAATAAATTGAAGAGAGTTAACATAGAAAACATAGAAAATAGGTGCAGGAGGAGGCCATTTGGCCCTTCGAGCCAGCGCCGCCATTCATTGTGATCATAGAAACATAGAAACATAGGCCTGGAAACTGTAGGCCCGGACACTGTAGGCCCAGACACTGTAGGCCCAGACACTGTAGGCCCGGACGCTGTAGCCCGGACGCTGCTGTAGGCCCGGAAACTGTAGGCCAGGGGGCCCCTGTAGGCCCGGACAGTGTAGGCCCGGGCTGCCGCCATTGGTGGAGCGGGAGCACGTGGCCGCTGGCTGGGTGAGGTCACGTGGGGCGCGGGGGCGGTGACATCACCTTTTATCCCTTATTTGGGAGTGAGGAAGTTGGCAACCCTACCTGTGCAGGTCATGGGGAGAACGTAAAACTCCGTATGTAGGAAAATAACTGCAGATGCTGGTACAAATCGAAGGTATCACAAAATGCTGGACCAACGAGAGAACAGGCCATTCTAGACTGGGTATTGAGTAATGAGGAAGGGTTAGTTAGCAGTCTTGTTGTGCGAGGCCCCTTGGGCAAGAGTGATCATAATATGGTAGAGTTCTTCATTAGGATGGAGAGTGACAAAGTCGATACAGAAACAAGTGTTCTGAACTTAAAGAAAGGTAACTTTGAGGGTATGAGGCGTGAATTGTCCAAGATAGACTGGCGATTGATGCTGAAAGGGTTGTCGGTGGACATGCAATGGAAGGCATTTAAAGGTCGCATGGATGAACTACAACAAGTGTTCATCCCAGTTTGGCAAAAGAACAAACCAGGAAAGGTAGTGCATCCGTGGCTAACAAGGGAAATCAAGGATAGTATTAAAACAAAAGATGAAGCATACAGATTAGCCAGAAAAAGTAGCATACCAGAGGACTGGGAGAAATTCAGAGTCCAGCAGAGGAGGACAAAGGGCTTAATTAGGAAAGGGAAACTAGACTATGAGGCAAAACTGGCAAGGAACATAAAAACAGACTGCAAAAGCTTTTATAGATATGTCAAGAGAAAAAGATTAGTTAAGGCAAATGTAGGTCCCTTACAGTCGGAAACAGGTGAATTGATCATAGGGAACAAGGAGATGGCAGACCAATTGAACAAATACTTTGGTTCTGTCTTCACTAAGGAAGTCTGCCGGAAATAGCGGGGGACCGGTGGTCTAATGAGATGGAGGAACTGAGGGAAATCCAGGTTAGTCGGGAAGTGGTGTTAGGTAAATTAAATGGATTAAAGGCAGATAAATCCCCAGGGCCAGATAGGCTGCATCCCAGAGTGCTTAAGGAAGTAGCCTCAGAAATAGTGGATGCATTAGTGATAATTTTTCAAAACTCTTTAGATTCTGGAGTAGTTCCTGAGGATTGGAGGGTAGCTAATGTAACCCCACTTTTTAAAAAGGGAGGGAGAGAGAAAACGGGGAATTATAGACCAGTTAGCCTAACATCGGTAGTGCGGAAAATGCTAGAGTCAGTTATTAAAGATGTGATAGCATCACATTTGGAAAGTGGTGAAATCATCGGACAAAGTCAGCATGGATTTACCAAAGGCAAATCATGTCTGACAAATCTTATAGAATTTTTCGAGGATGTAACTAGTAGAGTGGATAAGGGAGAACCAGTCGATGTGTTATATCTGGACTTTCAGAAGGCCTTCGACAAGGTCCCACATAGGAGATTGGTGTACAAACTTAAAGCACACGGTATGGAGGGTTCAGTTTTGAGGTGGATAGAAAATTGGTTGGCGGACAGGAAGCAAAGTGTAGGAATAAACGGGTCCTTTTCGGAATGGCAGGCAGTGACTAGTGGGGTACCGCAAGGCTCAGTGCTGGGACCCCAGTTATTTACAGTGTATATTAATGATTTGGACGAGGGAATTGAATGCAACATCTCTAAGTTTACGGATGACACGAAGCTGGGTGGCAGTGTTAGCTGCGAGGAGGATGCTAGGAGGCTGCAGAGTGACTTGGATAGATTAGGCGAGTGGGCAAATGCATGGCAGATGCAGTATAATGTGGATAAATGTGAGGTTATCCACTTTGGCGGCAAGAACAGGAAAGCAGAGTATTACCTGAATGGTGACCGATTGGGAGAAGGGGAGATGCAACGTGACCTGGGTGTCATGGTGCACCAGTCATTGAAAGCAAGCATGCAGATGCAGCAGGCAGTGAAGAAAGCGAATGGTATGTTGGCATTCATAGCAAGAGGATTTGAGTTTAGGAGCAGGGAGGTTCTGCTGCAGTTGTACAGGGCCTTGGTGAGACCGCACCTGGAGTATTGTGTGCAGTTTTGGTCTCCTAACCTGAGGAAAGACGTTCTTGCCTTAGAGGGAGTACAGAGAAGGTTCACCAGATTAATCCCTGGGATGGCGGGACTTGCATATGAGGAAAGATTGGATAGACTGGGCTTGTACTCGCTGGAATTTAGAAGACTGAGGGGGGATCTTATAGAAACATATAAAATTCTTAAAGGGTTGGAGAGGCTAGATGCGGGAAGATTGTTCCCGATGTTGGGGGAGTCCAGAACCAGGGGTCACAGCTTAAGGATAAGGGGGAAGTCTTTTAGGACCGAGATGAGAAAACATTTCTTCACACAGAGAGTGGTGAGTCTGTGGAATTCTCTGCCACAGAAGGTAGTTGAGGCCAGTTCATTGGCTATATTTAAGAGGGAGTTAGATGTGGCCCTTTTTGCTACAGGGATCAGGGGGTATGGAGAGAAGGCAGGTACAGGCTACTGAGCTGGATGATCAGCCATGATCATATTGAATGGCGGTGCAGGCTCGAAGGGCCGAATGGCCTACTCCTGCACCTATTTTCTATGTTTCTATGTTTCTAACTCAGCGGGTCAGGCAGCATCTCTGGAGAGAAGGAATGGGTGACCCTTCTTCAGACTCAGTCCCAGGTCTCTGGCACTGTAAGGCAGCAGCTCCACTGTGTTGGGACTCCCTAGCTCGGGACTCCAGCCTAACTCAGTTACACTCTATTGCTACTCCAGCACTTTGAGTCTATTTTTGGTTTAAACCAGCATCTACTGTTTAGTTTGGTTTAGTGTAGAGATACAGTGCGGAAACATGCCCTTTCGGCCCACTGAGTCCGCGCCGACCAGCGATCCCCGCACACTAACACTATCCTACACACACAATAGACAATAGACAATAGGTGCAGGAGGGGGCCATTCGGCCCTTTGAGCCAGCACCGCCATTCAATGTGATCATGGCTGATCATTCTCAATCAGTACCCCGTTCCTGCCTTCTCCCCACACTATGGACAATTTACACATACACCGAAGCCAATTAACCTACAAACCTGTACATCTTTGGAGGGTGGGAGAAAACCGGAGCACCCGGGTGTCAGGGGTTATGGGGAGGAGGCAGGAGAATGGGGTCAGGAGGGAGAGAAAGATCAGCCGTGACTAAATGGCGGAGTGGACTTGATGGGCCGAATGGCCTAATTCTACTCCTTATGACCTCATGAGCGCACGATCCCAGAGAAAACCCACGCGAGTCACGGGGAGAACGTACAAACTCCGTACAGACAAGCACCCGTAGTCGGGATGGAAGCCGGGTCTCTGGCGCTGTGAGGCAGCAACTCTACCGCTGTGCCACCGTGCCGCGGTTCATTGTTATTACGTTGTACCTGTCGGATATATGCCCGGATATTAAGGCACCGCTTGTCATCCCCAGAAAGAATATTGACATGGTGAAGGGTCTTTTCCAGCTGTGTTCACAGACAAGATTCCACTGCAAGGAAGGCAAAAATAAATAATTACCAGGAAAAGAAGAATTAACCATAAAAGATCATTGATGATTCGTGCTCTATTATTGGAACACCGCTATAAGTTGGCAACTCCTTATGCACTGTCCCAGGCTACCTATTCATATTGGTATTTATAATGGGTGGCTCAGCGGTAGAGGTAGAGACCCGGGTTCCATCCCGACCACGGGGGCGCTGTCTGTACGGAGTTTGTACGTTCTCCCCGTGACAAGCGTGGGTTTTCTCCGGGTGCTCCGGTTTCCTCCCACACTCCAAAGACGTGCAGGTTTGCAGGTTAATTGGCTTTGGTGAAATTGTAAACTGTCCCTGGTGCGTGTGGGGTAGTGTAAGTCTGCCGGGATCGCTGGGCAGTGGGCCCTGTTTCCCCGCTGTCTCTCTCAACGAAACTTTTTCAGTCAGAGAGTTGTGAATCTGTGGAATTCTCTGCCTCAGAAGGCAGTGGAGGCCAATTCTCTGGATGCTTTCGAGAGAGAGCTAGATAGAGCTCTTAATGATAGCGGAGTCAGGGGATATGGGGAGAAGGCAGGAACGGGGTACAGATTGTGGATGATCAGCCATGATCACATTGAATGGTGGTGCTGGCTCGAAGGTCCGAATGGCCTCCTCCTGCACCTATTGTCTATTGTCTAAACTAAACTAAATTAAAACTGAACTAAGCGGGGCAGGCAGCATCTCTGGGGAACATGGACAGGTGACTTTTTGGGTCAAGACACTTCTTTAGACATCTGGAATCAGGTTCATCATGGACATTGTGGGCCGAAGGGCCTCTTTCTGCCTTATGTTCTACGTTCAGAGTACAGAGAAATGCCATCTTCTACTCGCTGGCACATTGTAGATCAAGGCAGGGTTGATAAGAATCTTTACTTGAGTTTAATTTAGTTTAGTTTAGTTTCGAGATACAGCACATAAACATGCCCTTCGGCTAGGGTTGCCAACTGTCCCGTATTAGCCAGGACATCCCTTATTTTGGCCTAAATTGGTTTGTCCCGTACGGGACAGCCCTTGTCCCGTATTAGACCCGGTGGGGGGGGGCTGTCGGCCCGGACACTGTAGGCCCTGACGCTGTAGGTCCAGACAGTGTAGGTGTGGACAGTGTAGGCCCGGACGGTGTAGGTCCAGACACTGTAGGTCCGGACAGTGTAGGTGTGGACAGTTTAGGTCCAGACACTGTAGGTCCGGAGGCCCGGGCGCCGCCTAACGGAGGTTGCGTAGCAACCCGCTTCCCGGCCCGGGCGGCCGCCATTGGTGGAGCGGGAGCACGTGGCCGCTGGCTGGGTGAGGTCACGTGGGGTGCGGGACGGTGACGTCACCTTGTCCTGTATTTGGGAGTGAGATAGTTGGCACCCCTACCCTCGGCCCACCAAAAGTTATGGAGAGAAGGCAGGAGAATGGCGGCTTCCAAGATGGCGTCCAACCCAGGCGACTATCTGCATGCCAGCCACAGAAGCAGATCTACAATCATGTATTACAACCGCTCCAAACTCTTAAATCCCCACTCCTACTAAATGCTATTCCCGTATCATGTATCTGTACACTGTAAATGGCACGATTGTAATCGTGTATTGTCTTTCCGCTGGCTGGTTAGCACGCAACAAAAGCTTTTCACAGAACCTCGCAACTCAACTCAACTGAGTCCTTGCCGACCAATCATCCTCATACACTAACACTAGGGACAATTGATATCAAGCCAATTAACCTACAAACCTGCACGTCTTTGGAGTGTGGGAGGAAACCGATCTCGGAGAAAACCCACGCAGGTCACGGGGAGAACGTACAAACTCCGTACAGATGGCGCCCATAGTCGGGATGGAACCCGGGTCTCCAGCGCTGTGAGGCAGCAACTCTACCACCGCGCCCACTTGGAAGAGATTTCTCAAAACGAAGGCTCATGTATTTATAGGCAGCGAAATATGTCAATTAACTTTCCCGATAAGATAAGGTTTTAATAATGCAATAGAGATGTTGAATCATATATTATGTTCACTAAAAATGGTCAATCTCTTCAGAGTTTTACTGAACTCAATCCCCTCCGGAAAATGATTTCAATCTTTCGTGTTCTTGTTCTATGTCTGTATAAAACTTGAGAGTCTTCAAGGTGCAACAGAAGTCTTTATTACATGAACTCAATGCTGGCAGCAAGACAACTAAAAATGGCTGCAACCACACGGTCTGACTACACATTCACACACTGTGTACAGACAGAGATAACCATGTCCAAAACATCTCCCTTTGTCCCGTGCAGCGCCACCTGCTGCACGGGAGGAGAGACGGGTCCTCCCACCCCACACTGTCCACCAAACATCACACCATCAGTCTGATGCGAAGAAATTAGACTTCACAAGTTCACAGGTTATAGGAGTAGAATTAGGCCATTCGGCCCATCGAGTCTGCTCCGCCATTCAACCGTGGCTGATCTCTGCCTCCTCCCTATAATCCTTGATGCCCGTTCGAATCAAGAATCTGTCTATCTCCGCCTTCAAAATATCCACTGACTCGGCCTCCACAGCCCTCTGTGGCGATGAGTTCCACAGATTAACCACCCTCTGACTAAAGAAGTTCCTCCTCACCTCCTTTCTAAAAGAGCACCCTTTAATTCTGAGGATTATGTCCTCTGGTCCTAGACTCTCCCACCAGTGGAAACATCGTCTCCACATCCACTCTATCCAATGAGGTCCACCCTCAACCTTCTAAACTCCAGTGAGTACGGGCCCAGTGCAGACAAACGCTCATCAAAAGCTAACCCCCTCATTCCCACTCACTTCTGTTATTACCTTTCTTTTCTCAACGTCAGTACTGTCGATTTTATAATTCCCTTGCAGCCTGCTTTCTCCAGCACAAATAGTCCCAGATGGGGCATGTTGTTCAAAGTAAGGCATTTGACTGCAACATAGAAACATAGAAACATAGAAAATATGTGCAGGAGTAGGCCATTCGGCCCTTCGAGCCTGCACCGCCATTCAATATGATCATGGCTGATCATCCAACTCAGTATCCCGTACCTGCCTTCTCTCCATACCCCCTGATCCCTTTAGCCACAAGGGCCACATCTAACTCCCTCTTAAATATAGCCAATGAACTGGCCTCAACTACCTTCTGTGGCAGAGAATTCCACAGATTCACCACTCTCTGTGTGAAAAAAAACGTTCTCATCTCGGTCCTAAAAGACTTCCCCGTTATCCTTAAACTGTGACCCCTTTTGTTCTGGACTTCCCCAACATCGGGAACAATCTTCCTGCATCTAGCCTGTCCAACCCCTTAAGAATGTTGTAAGTTTCTATAAGATCCCCCCTCAATCTTCTAAATTCCAGCGCTCATCATTAATTGAGAAGGCACTCAATTCCTCCACTGGTTGGAATGGAATCCAATCTCTACCTGGCCAGGGAAGGAAGGTAGGTTAATGGTATGTTGGCCTTCACGATGAGAGAATTTGAGTACAGGAGTAAAGAGGTCCTTCTGCAGTTGTACAGGGCCCTGGTGAGACCGCATCTGGAGTTTTGTGTGCAGTTCTGGTCTCCTAATTTGAGGAAGGACATCCTTGCTATTGAGGCAGTGCAGCGTAGGTTCACCAGGTTAATCCCCGGGATGGCGGGACTGTCATATGAGGAAAGATTGGAAAGACTGGGCTTGTATTCACTGGGGTTTAGAAGAATGAGAGGGGATCTTACAGAGACGTATAAAAGGACTGGACAAGCAAGATGCAGGAAAAATGTTCCCAATGTTGGGGGAGTCCAGAAACAGGGGCCACAGTTTAAGAATAAGGGGTAGGCCATTGGGAACGGAGATGAGGAAAAACCTTTTCAGTCAGAGTTGTGAATCTGTGGAATTCTCTGCGTCAGAAGGCAGTGGAGGCCAATTCTCTGGATGCTTTCAAGAGAGAGTTAGATAGAGCTCCTAATGATAGCAGAGTCAGGGGATATGGGGAGAAGGCAGGAACGGGGTACTGATTGTGGATGATCAGCCATGATCACAGCGAATGGCAGTGCTGGCTCGAAGGGTCGAATGGCCTACTCCTGCACCTATTGTCTGTTGTCTATAAATTCTAGCACCGTGCCACCCTTGGTTGGAATGGAACCCAATCTCTACCTTGCCAGGGAGGGAAGGTGAGCTTGTGAATTCTACACTAGTCCGTGACTGAATTATTTTCGCTGCAGAGTTTCTGGGAGGTTAAGCCTGACCTTCTCACTTATGCCAGATAGACAATCCATTTTGGATCAACATAAGGTACAGACAGGGATTTCTGCTTCAACAGGCAGGATCCAAGGATGGCGTGTTGCCTCCCTGGTGCCAGGGTCCAGGGACTCTGCAGAAAGACGAGGACAGGTTGGAAGAGTGGACAGAGAAGTGGCAGGTGGAATACAGTGCAGCAAAGTGTGGAGTCGTGCATTTTGGTCGTAGGTATAAAGGCGTAGACTATTTTCTAAATGGGGAGAGAATCCAGAAATCGGAGATGCAAAGGGACTTGGGAGTGGCTGGTGCAGGATTCCCAAAATGTTCCCAAAATGTATACATTGGAATTTAGAAGGATGAGAGGAGATCTTATCGAAACGTATAAGAATATTAAGGGGTTTTGACACGTTAGAGGCAGGAAACATGTTCCCAATGTTGGGGGAGTCCAGAACAAGGGGCCACAATTTAAGAATAAGGGGTAGGCCATTTAGAACGGAGATGAGGAAAAACGTTTTCATTCAGAGAGTTGTGAATCTGTGCAATTCTCTGCCTCAGAAGGCAGTGGAGGCCAATTCTCTGAATGCATTCAAGAGAGAGCTAGATAGAGCTCTTAAGGATAGCGGAGTCAGGGGGTATGGGGAGAAGGCAGGAACGGGGTACTGATTGAGAATGATCAGCCATGATCACATTGAATGGCGGTGCTGGCTCGAAGGGCCGAATGGCCTCCTCCTGCACCTATTGTCTATTGTCTATTGTTATTCTGCAAGTCGAATCGGTAGTAATTGCAACAAATCTGAAATTATCATCATTGGTCCAAAAACGCTCACCAAATCCACCCAAAACTTCATCCTCAACATTGATGGTCTCCCAGTATCCACCTCACCTCACATCCGGAATCTTGGAATCATCTTTGATCAAACCCTCTCCTTCGACAAACACATCAAACACATCATAAAGACAGCCTTCTTCCACCTCAAAAACATTGCCCGTCTCCGTCCATCCCTCTCCTCCACAGCTGCAGAAACCCTCATCCACGCCTTCATCACCTCCCGTCTGGACTACTGCAACAGCCTCCTCTATGGCGCACCCTCAAAAATCATCAGTAAACTTCAATACATTCAAAACTCCGCTGTCCGTCTACTCACCCACACCCCGATCCGTGACCATATCACCCCCGTCCTTTACAAACTCCACTGGCTCCCCATCCCCCAGAGAATCCAGTACAAGATCCTCCTCATAACCTACAAAGCCCTCCATAACCTGGCCCCATCCTACCCGAACGACCTCCTCCACAGGCACACTCCCACCTGCACCCTCCGCTCTGCTGCTGCCAATCTCCTATCCCCCCACACCCGGACCAAACTCAGATCCTGGGGGGACAGGGCTTTCTCCATCGCTGCTCCCACCCTATGGAACTCACTACCCCAAACCGTTAGATACTCCTCCACACTCACCACATTCAAAACATCGCTGAAGTCTCACCTGTTCAGTACTGCCTTCAACCACTGAAGGTCACCTCACCTTCTGTCTCCTTTCTCTGTTCGTTTACTTATTTACTTATTTATCTATTTATTCATTTCCCTATGTTCTCTAAATCTCTGTAAAGCGTCTTTGAGTATATGAAAAGTGCTATATAAATGTAATGCATTATTATTATTATTATTATTAAAGAAAGCAAACTCAATGCTAGCATTTAGTTCGAGAGGGGTTGTCTACGAAAACAGGGATGTAATGCCGAGGCTCTATAAGGCGCTGGCAAGGCGGCATTTGGAATATCGTGGGCAGTTTTGGGCCCCATATCGGAGGAAGGATGTGCTGGCTCTGGAGAGGGTCCAGAGGAGATTTACAAGAACGATCCCAGGAATGAGTGGGTTAACCTATGATGAGCGTTTGTCGGCAATGGGCCTGTACTCGCTGGAGTTTAGAAGGATGAGGGGGTGGATCTCAGTGAAACTTACAGAATAGTGAAAAGCCTGGATAGAGTGGATGTGGAGAGGATGTTTCCACTAGTGGGAGAGTCTAGGACCAGAGGGCACAGCCTCAGAATTAAAGGACGTACCTTTAGAAAGGAGACGAGGAGAAATTTCTATAGTCGTCAGAGGGTGGTGAAAC
This sequence comes from Rhinoraja longicauda, assembly GCF_053455715.1. NCBI lineage: Eukaryota > Metazoa > Chordata > Chondrichthyes > Rajiformes > Arhynchobatidae > Rhinoraja > Rhinoraja longicauda. The sequence continues at coordinate 94,597,371 of NC_135955.1, read as the reverse complement.
TGTGGAATTTATTGCCTGTGGAACCCAAGTCAATGGAAAATGTTAAGGCGGAGATTGGCAGATACTTGATTACTGCGGGTGTCAGGGGTTACGGGGAGAAGGCAGGAGAATGGGGTTGAGAGGGAGAGATAGATAAGCCGTGATTGAATGACGGAGTAGACTCGATGGGCCGAATGGCCTGATTCTGCTCCTACAAGTTATGAACGTACGAAATGAGGCCCCACAATGATGAGAACACGCCGTGTCTCTTAAGTCAAAAGTAAAAAGTCCAAATCTTGGCGCGCCGAGATGGGTTAATAGCAAACTGAACATCTTTGTAAGGCCTGGCACAGTTCCGAGTGGTGACTTAGTCTTGGTGAGAAGCCAGGAAAAGTGGTATGAGGGTTTGGCATCAGTATTCACCACACACACTTCCTATAGAAACATAGAAAACAGATGCAGGAGGAGGCCATTCGGCCCTTCAAGACCGCACCTCCATTCATTGTGATCATGGCTGATCGTCCACAATCAGTAACCCGTGCCTGCCTTCTCCCCATATCCCTTGATTCCACTAGCCCCTAGAGCTCTATCTAACTCTCTTTTAAATTCATCCAGTGAATTGGCCTCCACTGCCCTCTGTGGCAGAGAATTCCACACATTCACAACTCTCTGAGTGAAAAAGTTTCTTCTCACCTCAGTTTTAAATGGCCTCCCCTTGATAGCTATGTGGAATTTCTCCAACTAGTTCTCCAACGAGTTTCATTACCCTCCTGGTTAAGTTTACTGTTCGTGTACCTCCTTGTAAACTTCCACATGGCTGACATTCTACATTTCCTTAGCAGCATCTGCTTTGATCTGTCGTTTTCACAGCTTACCCCTACACATGTTTTTACACTCCCTCTCCCCTGACTCTCAGTCTGAAGGGTTAATTCCCGGAATAGCGGGACTGTCATATGTCGAAAGACTGGAGCGACTGGGCTTGTATACACTGGAATTTAGAAGGATGAGAGGGGATCTTATCGAAACGTATAAGATTATTAAGGGGTTGGACACGTTAGAGGCAGCAAACATGTTCCCAATGTTGGGGGTGTCCAGAACAAGGGGCCACAGTTTAAGAATAAGGGGTAGGCCATTTAGAACGGAGATGAGGAAAAACGTTTTCAGTCAGAGAGTTGTGAATCTGTGGAATTCTCTGCCTCAGAAGGCAGTGGAGGCCAATTCTCTGAATGCATTCAAGAGAGAGCTAAATAAAGCTCTTAAGGATAGCGGAGTCAGGGAGTATGGGGAGAAGGCAGGAACGGGGTACTGATTGAGAATGATCAGCCATGATCACATTGAATGGTGGTGCTGGCTCGAAGGGCCGAATGGCCTCCTCCTGCACCTATTGTCTATTGTCAATTGTCTATTGTCTATTGTGATCGTCCCCAATCAATAACCTGTGCCTGCCTTCTCCCCATATCCCTTGATTCCACTAGCCCCCAGAGCTCTCTCTACCTCTCTCTTAAATCCATCCAGTGATTTGACTTCCACTGGCCTCTGTGGCAGAGAATTCCACAAATTCACAACTCTCTGGTTGAAAAAGTTTTTTCTCACCTCAGTTTTAAATGGCCTCCCCTTTATTCTAAGACTGTGGCCATTGGTTCTGGACTCCCCCAACATTGGGAACATTTTTCCTGCATCTAGCTTGTCCAGTCCTTTTATAATTTTATATGTTTCTATAAGATCTCCTCTCATCCTTCTAAACTCCAGTGAATACAAGCCCAGTCTTTTCTATCTTTCCTCATATGACAGTCCCGCCATTCCAGGGATCAATCTCGTGAACCTACGCTGCACTGCCTCAATTACAAGGATGTCCTTCCTCAAATTAGGAGACCAAAACTGTACACAATACTCCAGATGTGGTCTTACCAGGGCCCTATACAACTGCAGAAGGACCTCTTTACTCCTGTACTGAAATGCTCTTGTTATGAAGGCCAACATTCTGTGGAATTCTCTGCCTCAGAAGGCAGTGGAGGCCAATTCTCTGAATGCATTCAAGAGAGAGCTAAATAAAGCTCTTAAGGATAGCAAAGTCAGGGGGTATGGGGAGAAGGCAGGAACGGAGTAGTGATTGAGAATGATCAGCCATGATCACATTGAATGGTGGTACTGGCTCGAAGGGCCGACTGGCCTCCTCCTGTACCTATTGTCTATTGTCTATTGAAGGGTCTCGTCCCGAAACGTCACCCATTCCTTCCCTCCCGAGATGCCGCCTGACCCGCTGAGTTACTCCAACATTTTGTGTCTACCTTCCAATTTGTACCAGCATCTGCAGTTATTTACCTACATTCCGATTGCGAGAGAGTGGGGTTGAGAGGGAGAGATAGATCAGCCACGATTGAATGGCGGAGTAGACTCGGAGGGCCGAATGGCCTCGTTCTGCTACCCCCCCTTTCACTCATCTCACGATTCTGCCGCCTCTCAGATCGCTGATGCCCAGAGGCTCCTTATAAAGGTCCGAGCTTGTGATCCGATTTCACTGGTCGGTTTGCTTGTGACCACCCTTGACCGGTTCCATGACTCTGCACATTTTCCCAGCCCGCGCGGGCGGCCTCCTCAAGTTACCAGAGGGCTAAGTCAACATGTTTGCCATTTAAGGGACTTGCTTGACTGATCTAAGGTTTCCATTGCCTGCCTGTGGGACTGCCTGTTGCTGGGTTTGCTCTAACTCCAGCCCGATCAGTTGGCCACGCTTGCAAGGCAAGCAGAACACAGCACAGTGCGGGGCAGATGAACAGGCCCTTCGGCCCACAATGTCCGTACTGAACGTGACGCCAATCTAATCTCCTCTGCCTCTGTGTGATCCCGATCCCTCCGTCTCCTGAATATCCATGGTTTAAATCGAAGGGAGACACAAGAGACAATAGGTGCAGGAGGAGGCCATTCGGCCCTTCGAGCCTGTACGCACCGCCATTCAATGTGATCATGGCTGATCATTCTCAATCAGTACCCCGTTCCTGCCTTCTCCCCATACCCCCTGACTCCGCTATCCTTAAGAGCTCTATCTAGCTCTCTCTTGAATGCATTCAGAGAATTGGCCTCCACTGCCTTCTGAGGCAGAGAATTCCACAGATTCACAACTCTCTGACTGAAAAAGTTCTTCCTCATCTCAGTTCTAAATGGCCTACCCCTTATTCTTAAACTGTGGCCCCTTGTTCTGGACTCCCCCAACATTGGGAACATGTTTCCTGCCTCTAACGTGTCCAACCCCTTAATAATCCTATACGTTTCGATAAGATCCCCTCTCATCCTTCTAAATTCCAGTGTGTACAAGCCTAGTCGCTCCAGTCTTTCAACATAAAATGCTGGAGTAACTCAGCAGGTCAGGCAGCATCTCTGGAGAGAAGGAATGGGCGACGTTTCAGGTCGAGACCCTTCTTCAGACTGAGAGTCAGGGGAGAGGGAGTCTGACAGTCTGAAGAAGGGTCTCGACCCGAAACGTCGCCCATTCCTTCTCTCCAGAGATGCTGCCTGACCCGCTGAGTTACTCCAGCTTTTTGTGATACCTGTCATTCATTGTGATCATGGCTGATCATCCACAATCAGTAACCCGTGCCTGCCTTCTCCCCATATCCCTTGATTCCGCTAGCCCCTAGAGCTCTATCGAACTCTCTTTTAAATTCATCCAGTGAATTGGCCTCCACTGCCCTCTGTGGCAGAGAATTCCACAAATTCACAACTCTCTGGGTGAAAAAGTTTCTTCTCACCTCAGTTTTAAATGGCCTCCCCTTTATTCTTGGACTGTATGGCCCCTGGTTCTGGACTCCCCCAACATTGGGAACATTTTTCCTGCATCTAGCTTGTCCAGTCCTTTTATGATTTTATACGTCTCTATAAGATCCCCTCTCATCCTTCTAAACTCCAGTGAATACAAGCCCAGTCTTTCCAATCTTTCCTCATACGACAGTCCCGCCATCCCGGGGATTAACCTCGTGAACCAACTCTCGTCTTTGGCATTTGTAAACTGGAATAAAGGTTCTGACTCTCTACCCTATCTATGCCTCTCATAATGTTTACACACAGTAGTTAGCTACATCCTTGCACCATCGCCCATAACAGCCGGTGCAATCTCTACCACTCCCACAACACATGCCCTCCAACCCCTGCAGTCTACACCCACCAACCGCCCCCACGGTAGAGATTGCACAGCCCGTTTTGGGTGGTAGTGCAAGGATTTAGGTAACTACTGGGGTTGCCAACTGTCCCATATTAGCCGGGACATCCTGTATATTGGGCTAAATTGGTTTGTCCTGTACGGGACCACCCTTGTTCCGTATTAGGCCTGGGGGGCGCTGTAGGCCCGGACACTGTAGGCCCGGGCACTGTAGGCCCGGACACTGTAGGCCCAGACACTGTAGGCCCAGACACTGCAGTCCCAGGGGCCGCTGTAGGCCCGGACACTCTAGGCCCCGACACTGTAGGCCCGGCGTGGACCCACTGGGCCGAAGGGCCCGTTTCCACGCTGTATCTCAGAAGTCTAAAGTAAAATAAAGACTAAAGAATTGTGCCCAGCAAAACATCTCGGATGTCCTAGTATGGAACAACTCATCTTGGGCGCAGATGCGGCGTAGACGGAGGAATTGGGAGCAGGGGAGCCGCTGTAGGCCTGGACGCTGTAGGCCCGGACAGTGTAGGCCCGCAGCCTCGGGCGCTGCCTAACGGAGGTTGCGTAGCAACCCGCCTCCCGGCCCGGGCGGCCGCCATTGGTGGAGCGGGAGCACGTGGCCGCTGACTGGGTGAGGTCACGTGGGGCGCGGGGCGGTGACGTCACCTTTTGTCCCTTATTTGGGAGTGAGAAAGTTGGCAACCTTTAGTAACTACTAAATCTTACTCTGGTGGTGTCAAGGGCTTCTTCCCTTGGCACCACTAGACATTGCGGCCTGGCGTCACTGAGGCAGGAGAAGGTATCTCTGGGTATCATCAACATGGACTCCAGGGCCCCGTGGATGCCCAGTTTCCAAAGGCGGCTCGGTGGCTAACAGTAAAGTTGCTGCCTTACAGCGCCAGAGACCCGGGTTCGATCCTGACTACCGGTGCTGTCTGTACGGAGTTTGTACGTTCTCCCCGTGACCTGCGTGAGTTTTCTCCGGGTGCTCTGGTTTCCTCCCACGCTCCAAAGACGTGCAGGTTTGTGAGCTAATTGGCTTCAGTACAATGGCAAATTGTCCCATGTGTGTGGGATAGTATTGGTGCACGGGACAATCGCTGGACGGTGGTGGGCCGAAGGGGTTGCTACCGCGCTGTATCTCTAAAGCAAACTAAACTAACGCGTGTCCACCCTGCTCCACTCCCCTCTCTCAAACACTCATCTTGCATTGCCATGCCCATAATTTCCCTTCTATCCCCTCTCCCTCCCATCCCCATAGAAACAAACATAGAAAATAGGTGCAGGAGGAGGCCATTTGGCCCTTCGAGCCAGCACCGCCATTCAATGTGATCATGGCTGATCATTCTCAATCAGTACCCCGTTCCTGCCTTCTCCCCATACCCCCTGTCTCCGCTATCCTTAAGAGCTCGATCTAGCTCTCTCTTGAATGCATTCAGAGAATTGGCCTCCACTGCCTTCTGAGACAGAGAATACCACTGATTCACAACTATCTGACTAAAAAAGTTTTTCCTCATCTCAGTTCAAAATAGCCTCCCCATTATTCTTAAACTGTGACCCCTTGTTCTGGACTCCCCCAACATTGGGAACATGTTTCCTGCCTCTAACGTGTCCAACCCCTTAATAATCTTATACGTTTCGATAAGATCTCCTCTCATCCTTCTAAATTCCAGTGTATACAAGCCTAGCCGCTCCAGTCTTTCAACGTACGACAGTCCCGCCATTCCGGGAATTAACCTAGTAAACCTACGCTGCACGCCCTCAATAGCAAGAATATCCTACCTTCCGATGCGGCGTAGACGGAGAAATTGGGAGATGGGGATAGAGTCTTTGCAGGGAGCAGGGTGGGAAGAAGTGTAGTCGTGAGAGAGTTTGTGGCAGTCAGTGGGTTTGTAATAGACCCACGTCAGTCAGAAGGCTATTTCTTGTGATGGAGACTGTGAGATCAAGAAAGGGGAGGGAGGTGTCGGAGGTGGTCCAAGTGAATTTGAGTGCAGGATGGAAATTGGTGGTGAAGTTTGATGAAGTCCATGAGTTCTGCACGGGTGCAGGAGGTAGCACCAATGCAGTCGTCAATGCTGACTGGTCAGCACGCCACAAAAGCTTTTCACTGTACCTCGGTACACGTGACAATAAACTAAACTCTAAACTCTAATACGAATCACCATTAGACACAGGCGACTGGCAGCTGGCTAATGTTGTGGCATTCTTTGCATTTTGTACTATCGTAGCAGGCCCTTCGGCCCAACATGCCCCAGCTACACTCGTCCCACCTGCCCGCGTTTGGCCCGTATCCCTCCAAACCTGGACACTGTAGGCCCAGACACTGCAGGCCCAGGGGCCGCTCTAGGCCCGGACACCTGTAGGCCCAGACACTGTAGGCCCAGGGGCCACAGTAGGCCTGGACACTGTAGGCCCAGACAGTGTAGGCCCGGGAGCCGCTGTAGGCCCGGACACTCTCCAAATGTTTCGTAAACGTTGCGATAGTCCCTGCCTCAACTACCTCCTCCGGCAGCTCGTTCCAAACACCCACCACACTTTGTGTGAAAACGTTATCTCCTCAGGTTCCTCAGTTACCCACCTGCCTGTGTCTACCCGATCTATTCCTCTCATGATTTTGTACACCTCTATAAGATCACCCCTCATCCTCCTGCACTCCAAGGAACAGAGTCCCAGCCTGCTCAACCTCTCCCTGTAGCTCAGGCCCTCAAGTCCTGGCAACATCCTCGTAAATCTTTTCTGCACCCACTCCAGCTTGACAACATCTTTCCCTACAACATGGTGCCGAAAACTAAACACAATACTCGAAATGTTCTTCCTTTTTGCTTTAGGGGCGGTCACGGTGGCGCAGCGGTAGAGTTGCTGCCTTACAGCACCAGAGACGCAGGTTCAATCCCGACTACGGGCGCTGTCTGTACGGAGTTTGTACGTTCTCCCCGTGACCTGCGTTGGATTTTCTCCGATATCTTCGGTTTCCTCCCACACTCCAAAGACGTGCAGGTTTGTCGGTTAATTGGCTTGGGTTTGCATACTTGGTATAAGTGTAAATTGTCCCAAGGGTGTGCAGGCTTGTGTTAGTTTGCGGGGCTCGCTGGTCGGCGCCGAGGCGGTGGACTTTGACTAATGGCACCACAACATGGCAGCACCTGCATGTGCAACGTATGCAAAAGGAATTTCACTGTGCAGTTGTAAGAAGGTTGGTACGGTGGCGCAGCGGTAGAGTTGCTGCCTTACAGCGAATGCAGCGCCGGAGACCCGGGTTCCATCCCGACTACGGGCGCTGTCTGTACGGAGTTTGTACGTTCTCCCCCCGTGACCTGCGCAGGTTTGCTCCGAGATCTTCGGTTTCCTCCCACACTCCAAAGAAGTGCAGGTTTGTAGGTTAATTGGCTTGGTAAATGTTAAAATTGTCCCCAATGTGTGTAGGATAGTGTTAGTGTGCGGGGATCGCAGGTCGGCACGGACACAGTGGGCCGAAGGGCCTGTTTCCGCGCTGTGTCTCTAAACTAAACTAAACTAAACTAATGGAACAGTACAGCATAGGAACGGGCCCTTCAGCCCACAATAGAATTCAAAGCCACAGATGATCCCTTTCACTTTGAAGTTGTCTTTGACACTTCCACACTTGAAAAAAAGGTTCTGACTGTCTACCCTGTCTAAGCCTCTCATAATGTTCAGGTGTCTCTCCAGCCTCCGACGATCCAGACTAAAACAGTCCAAGTATCTCCAACTTTCCTTACAGCTAATACTCTCTAATCCAAGCAGCATCTCTTCTGCACCCTCTCCAAAGCATTCCACATCCTTCCTGTAATCCACTAATGGCGGCAAAAACAAGGAGGCAGATTATTATCTCAATGGTGTCAGATTAGGTAAAGGGGAAGTGCAACGAGACCTGGGTGTCCTTGTACACCAGTCACTGAATGTAAGCGTGCAGGTACAGCAGGCAGTGAAGAAAGTCAATGGCATGTTGGCCTTCACAACGAGAGGATTTGAGTAAAGGAGTAAAGTGGTCCTTCTGCAGTTGTACAGGGCCCTGGTGAGACCACACCTGGAGTATTGTGTGCAGCTTTGGTCTCCTAATTTGAGGAAGGACATCCTTGCTATTGAGGCAGTGCAGCGTAGGTTCACCAGGTTAATCCCCGGGATGGCGGGACTGTCATATGAGGAAAGATTGGAAAGACTGGGCTTGTATTCACTGGAGTTTAGAAGGATGAGAGGGGATCTTATAGAGACGTATAAAATTATAAAAGGACTGGACAAGCTAGATGCAGGAAAAATGTTCCCAATGTTGGGGGAGTCCAGAACCAGGGGCCACAGCCTTAGAATAAAGGGGAGGCCATTTAGAACTGAGGTGAGAAGGAACTTTTTTACCCAGAGAGTTGTGAATTTGTGGAATTCTCTGCCACAGAAGGCAATGGAGGCCAATTCACTGGATGAATTAAAAGAGAGTTAGATAGAGCTCTGGGGGCTAGTGGAATCAAGGGATATGGGGAGAAGGCAGGCACGGGTTACTAATTGTGGATGATCAGCCATGATCACAATGAATGGCGGTGCTGGCTCGAAGGGCCGAATGGCCTCCTCCCATTATGGCATTATGTTGCTAATGGGGTGATCAGAACTGCACACACTACTCCACATACAGACTCACCAAAGTCCTATAGAGCTGCATGATAACTTCAAGTCTCTTACACTCAGCGCCCCGACCGATGGAGGCAAGCAGACCGTAAGTCTTCTTTACTACTTAGAGTCACAGAGTGATACAGTGTGGAAACAGGCCCTTTGGCCAAAGTTGCCCACACCGGCCAACTACATTACACCAGCTACCCTAGTCCCACCTGCCTGCATTTGGTCCATATCCCTCCAAACCTGTCCTATCCATGTACCCGTTTAATTGTTTCTTAAACTTTGGGATAGTCCCAGCCTCAACTACCTCCTCTGGCAGCTCGTTCCATACACCCACCACCCTCTGTGTGAAAAAGTTACCCCTCAGATTCCTATTAAATCTTTCCCCCTTCACCTTAAACCTGTATCCTCTGGTCCTCGATTCCCCTACTCTGGGCAAGAGACTCTGTGCATCTACCCGATCTATTCCTCTCATGATTTTGTACACCTCTATAAGATCAGCCCTCATCCTCCTGCGCTCCATGGAATAGAGATCTAGCCTACTCAACCTCACCCTGTAGCTCACACCCTCTAGTCCTGGCAACATCCTCGTAAATCTTCTCTGCCCCCTTTACAGCTTAACAGCAAATGATCATTTCAATGCTTGTGTTGCCTTGGTTAAAAACCTATAGCTTATGATAGTTTATTCTACAGGACTTTGGTTAGGGTGCATTTGGAATATTGTGTGTCGTTCTGGCTACATGAAAGATGGAGGGGGCTTTGGAGAGGGGTGCAGAGGAGGTTGACCAGAACGCTGCCTGGATCAGAGGGGTTCAGCTCCAGGGTGAGGTTGGACAGACTTGGATCGTTTTCCCTGGAACCTTGAAGATTAAAGGGAGACTTGATGGCTGTATATAAAATGCTGAGAGGCATAGATAGGGTAGACAGTCAGAACCTTGCTCCCCAGGGTGGAGAAGCCCAACACTAGAGGGCGTAGCTGTAAGTTGAGAGGGGGAAAGTTTAATGGAGATGTTGGGGGGCAGGTTTTTTTTACACAGAGAGTGGTGGGGGCCTGGAACGTGCTGCCAGTGGTGGTGGTGGTGGGGGCCTGGAACGTGCTGCCAGGGGTAGTGGTGGAGGCCGATACGATAGTGGTGTTTAGTTTAGTTTAGTTTAGAGATGCAGCGCGGAAACAGGCCCTTCGGCCCACCGGGTCCGCGCCGACCAGCGATCCCCGCACACTAACACTATCCTACACACACTGGGGACAATTTTTACATTTATCCCAAGCCAATTAACCTACAAACCTGCACGTCTTTGGAGTGTGGGAGGAGACGGAAGATCTCGGAGAAAATCCACGCAGGTCACAGGCAGAACGTACAAGCTCCGTACAGACGGCACCCGTAGTAACATAGAAACATAGAAAATAGGTGCAGGAGTAGGCCATTCGGCCCTTCAAGCCTGCACCGCCATTCAATATGATCATGGCTGATCATCCAGCTCAGTAACCTGTACCTGCCTTCTCTCCATACCCCCTGATCCCTTTAGCCACAAGGGCCACATCTAACTCCCTCTTAAATATAGCCAATGAACTGGCCTCAACTACCTTCTGCGGCAGAGAATTTCACAGACTCACCACTCTCTGTGTGAAGAAATGTTTTCTCATCTCGGTCCTAAAAGACTTCCCCCTTATCCTTAAGCTGTGACCCCTGGTTCTGGACTTCCCCAACATCGGGAACAATCTTCCTGCATCTAGCCTGTCCAACCCCTTAAGAATTTTGTAAGTTTCTATAAGATCCCCCCTCAATCTTCTAAATTCCAGCGAGTACAAGCCGAGTCTATCCAGTCTTACTTCATATGAAAGTCCTGCCATCCCAGGGATCAATCTGGTGAACCTTCTCTGTACTCCCTCTAAGGCTAGAATGTCTTTCCTCAGATTAGGAGACCAAAACTGTACGGAATGGCCCATTCCTGTGGAGGAAGGAACGGCAGATGCTGGTTTTACACCGAAGATGGACACAAAAAGCTGGAGTAACTCAGCGGGACGGGCAGCATCTCTGGAGAAGAAGGAATGGGTGACGTTTCTGATCAAGACCTTCAGACTGAGAGTCAGGGGAGAGGGAAAATAGAGATATGAAGAGGTGCAAAGAATAATGAATGAAAGGTACGCAAAAGAACAACTCAAAGCCAGCAACGACGATCAAGGAAAGGTGGAGCCCACAATGATCCATTGTTGGCTGCGGGGAAGGTGAAACCAATGAGTGAAACTCAGGGCGCAACAGTGAAACTAGTACAACGACTATGGTGGGGGAGGGGCGGAGGGAGAGGGGATGAGGGTTACTTGAAGTTAGAGAAATCAATTCCTGGTCTTATAGACAATAGGCAATAGACAATAGGTGCAGGAGTGGGCCATTCGGCCCTTCGAGCCAGCACCGCCATTCAATGTGATCATGGCTGATCATTCTCAATCAGTACCCCGTTCCTGCCTTCTCCCCATACCCCCTGACTCCGCTATCCTTAAGAGCTCTATCTAGCTCTCTCTTGAATGCATTCAGAGAATTGGCCCCCACTGCCTTCTGAGGCAGAGAATTCCACAGATTCACAACTGTCTGAGTGAAAAAGTTTTTCCGTTCTAAATGGCCTACCCCTTATTCTTAAACTGTGGCCCCTGGTTCAGGACTCCCCCAACATCGGGAACATGTTTCCTGCCTCTAGCGTGTCCAATCCCTTAATAATCTTATATGTTTCAATGTTCTATGTTCTATGTTCTAGTAGCTTGCACATGTCCTTCACGTTCAGATTACCAACAATATATAAATGACCTTAAATAGACAGAAACACATTAGAGACACACAAGCTCGGTGCCCGTAGTTTAAATTCACAGCAACTGACATGAAAACAGGCCCTTCGGCCCACCGAGCCCATGCCAACAAGAGGCACAAAATGCTGGAGTAACTCAGCGGGTCAGGCAGCATCTCCGGAGAGAAGGAATGGGTGACGTTTCGGGTCGAGACCCTTCCTTCAGACTGACCTGAAGTCAGACTGATGAAGGGTTCGACCCGAAGGTTCACGGGGAGAGCCGTACAAACTCCGTACAGACAACACCCATGGTCAGGATCAAGCTGCCTACCCCTGTTCCGGGCTTACGTCCGTGCCCGCGTGTCCCTGGAGAGGGAACACGCGGTGTCCACGGGGACTCTGGTGGCCTTCCGGGAACGCTGGTCGCCGCGGGGGGGTTGAATGTATTGTTGACAGAGATGGCGGGATTTTAATGTGATAATTGTTTAATTTGTAAACTGCCGATACAGGCGGCTTTTGTTTGATCACATTTTGCTTAGTATGTTTGTATGTTTTTCTTTGGAATAAAACTTTTATATATAAAAATTAAAGAAATTAAAAAATTTTTTTTTTAAAGTGGTCAGGATCAACACCCGGGTCTGCAGCGCTGTGAGGCAGCGGCTTAACTAGATTGAATGACAGGGTGGAGAGGCCTATCAATGATTTGAACAATCTAGCGGAATCAAGGGATATGGGGAGAAGGCAGGCACGGGTTACTGATTGTGGACGATCAGCCATGATCACAATGAATGGTGGTAATAGACAATAGACAAAAAGTGCAGGAGGAGGCCATTCGGCCCACCGAGCCAGCACCACCATTCAATGTGATCATGGCTGATCATTCTCAATCAGTACCCCGTTCCTGCCTTTTCCCCATACCCCCTGACTCCGCTATCCTTAAGAGCTCTATCTAGCTCTCTCTTGAATGCATTCAGAGAATTGCCCTCCACTGCCTTCTGAGGCAGAGAATGCCACAGATTCACAACTCTCTGACTGAAAAAGTTTTTCCTCATCTCAGTTCTAAATGGCCTGCCCCTTATTCTTAAACTGTGGCCCCTTGTTCTGGACTCCCCCAACATTTGGGAACATGTTTCCTGCCTCTAATGTGTCCAATCCCTTAATAATCTTATACGTTTCGATAAGATCTCCTCTCATCCTTCTAAATTCCAGTGTATACAAGCCTAGTCGCTCCAGTACAGGCCCAGTCGCTCCAGTACAAGCCCAGTCGCTCCAGTTGGTGCTGGCTCAAAGGGCCGAATGGCCTATTTTCTATCTTTGTATGTTTCTAATCCTACATGAAGCTTTGAGGCCGTTATGAGCAAGGGGATGGGGGCATTCAGCATGTGGAACATGCCAGCTGTGAAACCTTACGGTCTATAAAGCTGACAGCCTGATCTCAGGAGATTGATTACTGTCTATGCCTGCAAGGGGTTATAATCCTGACCTAAACTACCGCAACAAGGTCATTGAATGTAAACGCTCTGACTCTGCTCCCCAGTCTCCGATGTTATGGCCTTGTGCTGGGACACAACCTTGTATCTCTCTTCAAAGTAAACTATACGGTGGCACGGCGGTAGAGTTGCTGCCTCACATCGCCGGAGACCCGGGTTCCATCCTGACTACGGGCGCTGTCTGTACGGAGATTGCACCTTCCCCGCCCGTGACCTGCGTGGGTTTTCTCCGGGCGCTCCGGTTTCCTCCCACGCTCCAAAGACGTTCAGGTTTGTGAGCTAATTGGCTTCTCAGTACAATGGCAAATTGTCCCATGTGTGTGGGATAGTATTAGTGCACGGGACGATTGCTGGACGGTGGTGGGCCGAAGGGGTTGCTTCCGCGTTGTACCTCTAAAGCAAACTAAACTAACACGTGGTCACCCTGCTCCACTACCCTCTCTCGAACACACTTCTTGCATTGCCATGCCCATAATTTCCCTTTTATCCCCTCTCCCTCCCATCCCCATAGAAACAAACATAGAAAATAGGTGCAGGAGGAGGCCATTCGGCCCTTCAAGCCAGCACCACCATTCAATGTGATCACGGCTGATCATCCACAATCAGTACCCCGTTCCTGCCTTCTCCCCATACCCCCTGACTCCGCTATCCTTAAGAGCTCTATCGAGCTCTCTCTTGAATGCATTCAGAGAATTGGCCTCCACTGCCCTCTGAGGCAGAGAATTCCACAGATTCACAACTCTCTGACTGAAAAAGTTTTTCCTCATCTCCGTTCTAAATGGCCTACCCCTTATTCTTAAACTGTGGCCCCTTGTTCTGAACTCCCCCAACATTGGGGACATGTTTCCTGCCTCTAACGTGTCCAACCCCTTAATAATCTTATATGTTTCAATAAGATCCCCTCTCATCCTTCTAAATTCCAGTGTAGACAAGCCTAATCGCTCCAGTGTTTCAACTGGACCACAGAGAGTTGTGGACGCAGCCCAAACCATCACACAAACCAACCTCCCTTCCACTGACTCCATCTACACCTCACGTTGCCTCGGCAAGGCCAGCAGCATCATCAAGGACTCGATTGTAATCATGTACAGTCTTTCCGCTGTCTGGTTAGCACGCAACACAAAAGCTTTTCACTGTACCTCAGTATACGTGACAATAAACGTAGAAACATAGAAAATAGGTGCAGGAGTAGGCCATTCGGCCCCTCGAGCCAGCACCGCCATTCAATATGATCACGGTTGATCATCCACAATCAGAACCCTGTTCCTGCTTTTTCCCCATATCCCTTGATTTCATTAGCCCTAAGAGCTAAATCTAACTCTCTCTCGAATACATCCAGTGAATTGGCCTCCACTGCCTTCTGAGGCAGAGAATTCCACAGATTCACAACTCTCTGGGTGAAAAAGTTTTTCCTTCACCTCAGTTTTAAATGGGCTACCCCTTATTCTTAGACTGTGTGTCCCCTGGTTCTGGACTCCCCCTAACATTGGGAAAATTTTTCCTGCATCTAGCTTGTCCAGTCCTTTTATAATTTTATACGTCTCTATGAGATCCCCTCTCATCCTTCTAAACTCCAGCGAATACAAGCTCGGTCTTTCCGATCTTTCCTCATACGACAGTCCCGCCACTCCCTGGGGATTAACCTGGTGAACCTACGCTGCACTGCCTCAATAGCAATCCCGTTAGAGTTCTACATGTTTCCAGGCGATTCTATAAGAGGAAACTAAGCGCCGCCGCGCGAGACCGAGAACGCTCACCTCACTGACTATGGTCGAGGCGTATTGGTCGGTGCTGTAGACCCATCCGTCAACACAGGGCTCCGTCTCTGTCTGGTTGAGTCCCTCTTGCCTCTTGAACCTGCTGCACCGGCTGTATGCCTGCTTGCCCCCGTCCTCCTGGAGGGGCAGCAGCAGGCTCTGGTTCACCAGGGCGGCGTGCTGGAAGCTGACGTTGCTGGAGGTGTTGGCCAGGCGGCAGTGGTGCTGGGGCGTGTCGGTCAGGAAGACCATCGACAGCCCCACGTATCCGTTCGGGATGATTCCCACGCTGAGCAGGAAGAAGATGCGCTTCTGGTAAAACCCCCACTCGCCCAGGAACGCTGTGGTCTTGTCGTAGTCCTGCATTCTCTGCTGCTCCCGAAGGCTAACGGGGCCACAGTCGGCCGGGATTCTTCACCTAGGGAGAGAGAGGGGGAGAGAGAGAGAGAGAGAGAGGCTCCTCGTTGGAAACTCCACCAGGAGTTTCTGTCCTGTCCCGTCCCGTCCCGTCTCGGAACAATTCCCGATCACAATAAGCGGAAACAAAGTGGACGAACCCGTCGCAGTGTTCAGCAGAGAGTTGACAGAGCGATCAGCTCGACAACAACATCTTCATTACCACACAGCAACTAATCTGTGCCTATTTATTGCATGTTAATGCTTTACCAGGTGAATCGATGCCTATCACTGAAATATCCTACTGTATCTGACCATTTGCAAAGTGGGCTTCTGGCTCCCCCCCCACCCATCCCGAATGTGCCTTAATTGGCTCCTACTCGATTGAGGGACATGGCTTCTCCAAGCCTATTAATATATATGCCTCCGATCTTTCAAAGAACGAGAGAATCTCGTTATTAATATCTAAATGATATCAGTAGCTGCGACAAGCTAATGGCTTTAACAGATTGCGCTGTTAAAATTATAAAAGGACCGGACAAGCTAGATGCAGGATAAATGTTCCCAATGTTGGAGGAGTCCAGAACCAGGGGCAACACACAGTCTAAGAATAAAGGGGAGGCCGTTTAAAACTGAGGTGAGAAAAAAACCTTTACACCCAGAGAGTTGTGAATTTGTGGAATTCTCTGCCACAGAGGGTAGCGGAGGCCAATTCACTGGATGGATTTAAAAGAGAGTTAGATGGAACTCTGGGGGCTAGTGGAATCAAGGGGTATGGGGAGAAGGCAGGCACGGGTTACTGATTGTGGATGATCAGCCGTGATCACAATGAATGGCGATGTTGGCTCGAAGGGCCGAATGGCCTCCTCCTGCACCTATTTTCTATGTTAAAACAATTTTGCTGCTGGTTCATGTAGGGCAACCTCAAATATATCACAACTTTTATATTTCTTCATTCTCTAACTTTGCCTTTAATGCTTTAATAACAGATTAGTGTAGTGTAGTGTCGTTTCGTGGAATATACGTTAGTGTCATTTAATGTAGTTTAGTTTGGTTTGGTTTAGTTTAGTGCAGTTTGATTTAGTTAGTTTAGTGGAGTTTATTTTAGTGTCCTTTAGTGCAGTTTAGAGTAGTTTAGTATAGCATAGTTTCGTGTCATCGAGACATGGAGTGATTCGCTGTATGAACAGGCCCTTCGGCCCAACTTGCCCACACCGGCCAACATGTCCCAGCTACACTAGTCCCACAACTCCCTCCTCTGGCAGCTCGTTCCATACACCCACCAGCCTTTGTGTGAAAAAGTCACCCCCCCAGGTTCCTACTAAATCTTTTCCCATTCACCGTAAAAGTTTAGTGCCACTTCGTGTAGATTTAGATTTAGATTTAGAGATACAGCGCAGAAACAGGCCCTTCGGCCCACCGGGTCCGTGCCGCCCAGCGATCCCCGCACACTAACACTATCCTACACCCACTAGGGACAATTTTTACATTTGCCCAGCCAATTAACCTACAAACCTGCACGTCTTTGGAGTGTGGGAGGAAACCGAAGATCTCGGAGAAAACCCACACAGGTCACGGGGAGAACGTACAAACTCCGTACAGACGGCGCCCGTAGTCGGGATCGAACCCGGGTCTGCGGCGCTGCATTCGCTGTAAGGCAGCAACTCTACCGCTGCGCCACCGTGCCGCCCACGGTGTGGTGGAGTTTAGTTTAGTTTAGTTTAGTTTAGTTTAGTTTAGTTTAGTGCAGCTTTGTCTAGCTCAGTTTAGCCTAGTTTAATTTAGAGTCATTTAGTTCAGTGTATTGTAGTTCAGTGCAGTCTTGTTTCGTGTCGTTTGTTGTCATGTGTACAGAGAAAGCCTTTTTTAGTCAAGTGCTATCCAGTCCGGAAAGATAATAGGTGATTACAATCCAGCCGTACACTGTGTACAGATACATGATAAAGGGAATGACGTTTCGTGCAAGGTAAAGTCCAGTGGGGGGTGTGATTAAAGATAGTCCGAGGGCCGCCTTCTCCATGGAGTTTGCACGTTCTCCCCGTGACCTGCGTGGGTTTTTTCTCCAATTTGCTTCCCGCATCCCAAAGACATGTGGGGTGAGAGCAAAATTGATCTCTCCAAGTTGCCCCTGATGTGTAAAGAGTGGAGGAGAACTAGGGTTGCCAACTGTCCCGTATTAGCCGGGACATCCCGTATTGTGGGCTAAGTTGGTTTGTCCCGTACGGGACCGCCCTTGTCCCGTGTTAGTAGGGTTGCCAACTTTCTCACTCCCAAATAAGGGACAAAAGGTGACGTCACTGCCCCGCGCCCCCACGTGACCTCACCCAGCCAGCGGCCACGTGCTCCCGCTCCACCAATGGCGGCCGCTAACGTGTCCAACCCCTTAATAATCTTATACGTTTCGATAAGATCCCCTCTCATCCTTCTAAATTCCAGTGTATACAAGCCTAGTCGCTCCAGGCAGCAACTCATATACTGACACGTTTCTGACCCTTGGAGGAGCACGGTGGCACAGCGCCAGAGGCCCGGGTTCTCTGGCGTTGCGTTGCGTTGCCCAACTCAACGCCCAAATCCTGCAAGAGACCCGTTCTATCCCCCTGGTGATTTTAAACGTGGTATAAAATAGTGTTAAAAGATATTTAGAATATTGTATTAAAGTTTTATATGATCGGCCTCTGATTTTAATAGCCAGCTCCTGACCGCTTGCTCCTAAATATAAACCTCTGGGGTCTGTCTGTGAGTCTGCCTCGGACTCTGCCAACTGTTCGGTTTGCAAAGCTCCACGAAGCGCACGACTAATGCCTCTCTCAGCTCACCCAGTCCGTCTGCCACGCACTAGGCCCGACCCTCGAGGAACAGCACCCAGCCATGTTCATCAGATCATGACTTTACAGGTGGTAGCAGCAGAATGAGGCCATTCGGCCCATCGAGTCCACTCTGCCATTCAATCACGGCTGATCTATCTCTCCCTCCTAACCCCATTCTCCTGCCTTCTCCCCGTAACCCCTGACAGCCACACTAATCAAGAATCAATCAATCTCCACAAAAATGTCTACTGACGGCCTCCACAGCCGTCTGTGGCAAAGAATTCCACAGATTCACCACCCTCTGACTAAAGAAATTCCCTCATCCCTAATTCCCCCCCATTTACTGGTGCCCTCCCCTAATTCCCCCCCATTTACTGGTGCCCTCCCCTAATTCCCCTCCATTTACTGTTGCCCTCCCCTAATTCCCCCCATTTACTGGTGCCCTCTGCTAATTCCCCCCATTTACTGGTGCCCTCCCCTAATTCCCCCCATTTACTGGTACAGTGCAGGTACAGTGAAAAGCTTTTGCGGCGTGCTAACCAGGCAGACAATATTTAGTACAGTCGAGCTATTTTGCAGCGTACAGATGCATGATAAGGAAATAGCTATTAGGGCAAGGTAAAGCACTAAAGATAATGTCCGATTAAAGATAGTCCGAGGGTCTCCAATGAGGTTTGCTGGTAGTTCCTAGGTCCTCTGGTCCTCGATTCCCCGACTCTGGGTAAGAGACTCTGTGCGTTTACCCAATCTAGCCCCAACATGATTTTATTTTCCAGTTGAGGTAGCGTTGTGAATATGCTCCTATCATCTGATCTTCCGTGTTGATGCAGGGGCTGGTGAAATGGATAACGTTCTTCCTTGCATGGGATGGTCTTGTTGTTTACATCCATGGGATAAATATTAACAGCTGCACGACTGTAAATAAGGCTCAATATACTTTGCGTATTGCGTATACAGAACCAGGAATTCTGGTTATTTATAGCACAAATGAACAGAGTCGTTAGCAGTTCTAAAACTATTGGAGCATAAGGGTTATGTAACTGGCAGCCACAACATATAAACCCAAGACCATGTCCCTGGGCATGCATTTCTCTGAAGATCTGTGCAGGAAGGAACTGCAGATGCTGGTTTACACCCAAGATAGACACAAAATGCTGGAGTAACTCAGGGGGTCAGGCAGCATCTCTGCAGAGAAAGAATGGGTGCCGTTTTTCGGTGTTGATAGTCTGTCTCCTGTGATGGAGACGGTGAGATCAAGAAACGGTAAGGAGATGTCGGAGATGGTCCAAGTGAATTTAAGTGTAGGATGGAAATATCTGAAGAAGAGTATAAGAAAATAACTGCAGATGCTGGTACAAATCGATTTATTCACAAAATGCTGGAGTAACTCAGCAGGTCAGGCAGCATCTCGGGAGAGAAGGAATGGGTGACGTTTCGGGTCGAGACCCTTCTTCAGACTGATGTCAGGGGGGCGGGACAAAGGCAGGATATAGGTGGAGACAGGAAGATAGAGGGAGATCTGGGAAGGAGGAGGGGAAGAGAGGGACAGAGGAACTATCTAAAGTTGGAGAAGTCGACGTTCATACCACCGGGCTGCAAGCTGCCCAGGCGAAATATGAGGTGCTGTTCCTCCAATTTCCGGTGGGCCTCACTATGGCACTGGAGGAGGCCCATGACAGAAAGGTCAGACTGGTAATGGGAGGGGGAGTTGAAGTGCTCGGCCACCGGGAGATCAGTTTTGTTAATGCGGACCGAGCGCAGGTGTTCAGCGAAGCGATCGCCGAGCCTGCGCTTGGTTTCGCCGATGTAAATAAGTTGACATCTAGAGCAGCGGATGCAATAGATGAGGTTGGAGGAGGTGCAGGTGAACCTTTGTCTCACCTGGAAAGACTGTTTGGGTCCTTTGATGGAGTTGAGGGGGGAGGTAAAGGGACAGGTGTTGCATCTCGTGCGGTTGCAAGGGGAAAGTGCCCGGGGTTGGGGTGGTTTGGGTAGGAAGGGACGAGTGGACCAGGGAGTTACGGAGGGAACGGTCTCTGCGGAACACAGAGAGGGGAGGGGATGGGAAGATATGGCCAGTGGTGGGGTCCCGTTGTAGGTGACGGAAATGTTGGTGGATGATATGTTGGATCCGCTGGCTGGTGGGGTGGAAGGTGAGAACGAGGGGGATTCTGTCCTTGTTGTGAGTGGGGGGAGGGGGAGCAAGAGCGGAGCTGCGGGATGTAGAAGAGACCTTAGTGAGAGCCTCATCTATAATGGAGGAGGGGAAGCCCCGTTTTCTGAAGAACGAGGACATCTCGGAAGCCCTAGTCTGAAACACCTCATCCCGGGCGCAGATGCGGCGTAGACGGAGGAATTGGGAGTAGGGGATAGACTTTTTGCAGGGGACCGGTTGGGAAGAAGTGTAGTCCAGATAGCTGTGCGAGTCGGTGGGCTTGTAGTAAATGTCCGTCACTAGTCTGTCTCCTGTGATGGAGATGGTGAGGTCCAGAAACGGGAGGGAGATGTCAGAGATAGTCCAGGTATATTTAAGGGCAGGATGGAAATTGGAGGTGAAGTGTATGAAGTCAGTGAGTTCTGCATGGGTGCAAGAGGTAGCACCAATGCAGTCGTCAATGTAGCGGAGGTAGAGTTCGGGGATGGGGCCAGTGTACGTCTGGAACAGGGATTGTTCGACGTACCCGACAAAGAGGCAGGCGTAGCTAGGGCCCATGCGAGTGCCCATAGCTACGCCTCTGGTTTGGAGGAAGTGGGAGGAGTTAAAGGAGAAGTTGTTGAGGGTAAGAACCAGCTTTGCTAGGCGGAGGAGAGTGTTGGTCGATGGGGATTGGCTGGTTCTATGGCCGAGGAAGAAACGGAGGGCTTCGAGACCATCCTTGTGGGGGATGGAAGTGTAGAGTGACTGGACATCCATGGAGTCGAGGTAGGTAGAGATAAGTTCGGTGGGGCATGAACAGGCAGAGACAATGGGTCTGCCGGGACAGTTCTGTTTATGGATTTTGGGTAGGAGGTAGAATCAGGCCGTGCGGGGCTGGGGAACTATGAGATTGGAGGCACTGGGGGGTAGATCGCCGGAGATGATGAGGTCCATGATGGTGTAGCTGATAAAGGTCTGGTGTTTATCGGTGGGGTCATGGTCCAGGGATAGGTAGGAAGAGGTGTCTGAGAGTTGTCGTCTGGCCTCGGTACGGTAGAGGTCAGCACGCCAGACTACCACAGCCCCTCCCTTGTCAGCGGGTTTAATGATTAAGTCAAGAAGAAGAGTCTCGACCCGAAACGTCACCCATTCCTTCTATCCAGAGATGCTGCCTGACCCGCTGAGTTACTCCAGCATTCTATGAAACGTCACCTATCCATGTTCTCCACAGATGCTGCCTGACCCGCTGAGTTACTCCAGCACTCTGTGGTCTGCAGTAGGCAGGAAGTGCAGATGTTGATTTATTCTGATGACAGACAGAAAGTGCTGCAGTCATAGAGTGATACAGCATGGAAACAGGCCCTTCGGCCCACCGGGTCCATGCCGACCAGCGATCCCCGCACACTAACACTATCCCACACACAGTAGGGAGAGAGAAGATATACTGGGACGTTGCCATGACTTGAGTGCCTGAGCTACAGGGAGAGGTTAAGCAGGCTAGGACTTTATTCCTTGGAGCACAGTCAGGAGGTTGAAGGGTGAGCTGATGGAAGTGTATAAAATCATAAGGGGGTAGACGTTTACCCAGGGTAGGGGAATCTTGACCCTGGACACGCTGCTGCATTCAGGAAGAAGGTACAGGAGACTGAAACGCACAACCACCAGGTTCAGCAACAGCTTCTTCCCAATAAACATCAAGCTGTGGAAAACATGCTCCACACTAACCTCGGCAACTTTGAACAGCCTTTGCTTGCATGAAGGACTTTGGTTTTTAAACTAGGATTATACAGTCATAGGGTCATACAGAATGGCAACAAGCCCTTTGGCCAAATGGCCTCCTCCTGCACCTGTTTTCTATGTTTCTATGTACCTGTCTCAACTACCTCCTCCGGCAGCTCGTTCCATACACCCACCACAGCTTGGTTTGGGAACAGCTCCATCCAAGACCGCAAGGAATTACAGAGAGTTGTGGACGCAGCCCAGACCATCACACAAACCAACCTCCCTTCCACTGACTCCATCTACACCTCACGCTGCCTCGGCAAGGCCAACAGCATAATCAAGGACCAGTCTCACCCCGGCCACTCCCTCTTCTCCCCTCTCCCATCGGGCAAGAGGTACAGAAGTATGAAAACGCACACCTCAGATTCAGGGACAGTTTATTCCCGGCTGTTATCAGGCAACTGAACCATCCTAACAACCACTAGAGAGTGGTCAATAGACAATAGACAATAGGTGAAGGAGTAGGCCATTCGGCCCCTCGAGCCAGCACCGCCATTCACCGTGATCATGGCTGATCATTCTCAATCAGTACCCCGTTCTTACCCTCTCCCCATACCCCCTGACTCCGCTATCATTAAGAGCTCTATCTAACTCTGGCGTTCTGAGCTATCTAACGTTCTTGAGCTACTATCTACCTCACTGGAGACCCTCAGACTATCTTTAATTGAACTTTACTGGATTTTATCTTGTATTAAACGTTATTCCCTATGTCCTGTATCTGTACACGGTGGATGGCTCGATGTGCGTTTTCACACTTCTGTGCCTCTTGCCCGATGGGAGAGGGGAGAAGAGGGAGTGGCCGGGGTGAGACTGGTCCTTGATGATGCTGCTGGCCTTTCCGAGGCAGCGTGAGGTGTAGATGGAGCCAATGGGAGGGAGGTTGGTTTGTGTGATGGTCTTGGTTGTGTATAGTCTTTCCGCTGACTGGTTAGCACGCAACAAAAAGCTTTTCACTGTACCTCGGTACACGAGACAATAAACTCAACTAAAGCAGGTGTTAAAACATTTGAGATTAAACTTGCTAAAAAATATCAGCAAAGGTATTAACTTCTGAGATATTGCCTGAGTTTTGACTGGCATTTCCAAATAATACATGATCATATTTTTAATGTCATCAATATTTTCTCACAATCAGCTACCTTGTTTCCAATAAACACTATGAACATTTCCTATGAACCCGATGAACATCTAAACACGTTAATTAGCAATGGATCTAATCTAGACCAAATATTTTCACTGCATTACCAAGGTAAAATTCAAGTACCGAGACAGGCATGTTATGGAATTTCAAACCAGGCTGATCGTTATCACCACAAACCCATTCACCCACACATTTTCACGTTAAAAAGCATAAAAATAGCACTGCTTATTTTTCTAAGCAATATTGATACTGATTCTGAAAGAACTTCCCTCTAAATTCTGCTGTGGTTTGAGTTTCCCCACTGACCAGCGATCCCTGCACATTAACACTATCCTACACACGTGTAGCTTGTCCAGTCCTTTTATAATTTTATACGTCTCTATAAGATCCCCTCTCATCCTTCTAAACTCCAGTGAATACAAGCCCAGTCTTTCCAATCTTTCCTCATATGACAGTCCCTCCATCCCGGGGATTAACCTGGTGAACCTACGCTGCACTGCCTCAATAGCGAGGACGTCCTTTAGGAGACCAAAACTGCACACAGTACTCCAGATGTGGTCTCACCAGGGCCCTGTACAACTGCAGAAGGACCTCTTTGCTCCTGAATTCAATTACAATTTTACCGAAGCCAGTTAACCTACAAACCTATACCCGATTGTTCCCGATGTTGGGGAAGTCCAGAACTAGGGGTCACAGCTTAAGGATAAGGGGGAAGTCTTTTAGGACCGAGATGAGAAAACATTTCTTCAC
Source organism: Rhinoraja longicauda (assembly GCF_053455715.1). Lineage (NCBI taxonomy): Eukaryota > Metazoa > Chordata > Chondrichthyes > Rajiformes > Arhynchobatidae > Rhinoraja > Rhinoraja longicauda. Next base: position 94,573,587 of record NC_135955.1, on the reverse strand, counting down.
ACAGAGAGTGGTGAATCTGTGGAATTCTCTGCCACAGAGGGTCATAGAGTCATAGTCATAGAGTCCTACAGCACAGAAAGAGGCCCTTCGGCCCATCGTGTCCGCGCCGCCCGTTACCAAACAGTCTAATTTTAATCCCATTTTCCCGCATTTGGACCGTAGCCCTGAATGTTGTAGCATTTCAAGTGCCCATCCAAATGCCTCTTAAACGTTGTGAGTGTTCCCGCCTCCACCACCACCCCAGGTAGTGAGTTCCAGACTCCAACCACCCTCTGGGTGAAAAAGTTCTTTCTCACATCCCCCCGAAACCTCCCTCCCCTTACCCTGTATCTATGTCCCCTCGTTGTTGAACCTTCCACCAGTGGAAGAAGTTCCCCGCCATCTACCTTATCTATGCCCCTCATGATCTTGTACACCTCGATCATGTCCCCTCTCAGCCTTCTCTGCTCCAGGGAAAAACAACCCCAGTCTGCCCAGTCTCTCCTCATAGCCGAGGCCCTTCATCCCTGGCAGCATCCTGGTGAATCTCCTCTGCACCCTCTCCAAAGCTATCACATCCTTTCTATAATGTGGTGACCAGAACTGTACACAATACTCCAGCTGTGGCCTCACCAGTGTTCTGTACAATTCCATCATTACCCCCCTACTTTTATATTCGATGCCCCGGCTAATGAAGGCCAGTAACCCATATGCCTTTTTGACCACCCTGTCCACCTGTCCTGCTGCCTTCAAGGACTTGTGTACCTGTACTCCAAGGTCCCTCTGTACCCCTGTCTTCCCTAGGGTCCTTCCATTCATGGTGTACTCCCTCTCCAAATTATTTCTGCCAAAGTGCATCACCTCGCACTTTTCAGGATTAAATTCCATCTGCCACTGCTCCGCCCATCTGACCATCTGATCTATATCTTCCTGCAGCTTGCAGATCCCTTCCTCGCTATTCACCCCCCCCCCCCTACCTTTGTATCATCTGCAAACTTGCTGATCATGCCCTGTACGTTGACATCCAGATCATTTATGTAGATTACAAACAGTAAGGGACCCAACACCGATCCCTGCGGCACCCCACTGGACACCGGCCTCCAGTCACAGAAGCACCCTTCTACCATCACCCTCTGCCTTCTGTCACTAAGCCAGTTTTTTATCCATTTTGCCAAGGTGCCCTGGATCCCATGGGCTCTTACCTTCTTGACTAGTCTCCTGTGTGGGACCTTGTCAAAAGCCTTACTGAAATCCATGTATACCACATCCACTGCACTACCCCCATCTACCTCCTTGGTCACCCCTTCAAAAAATTCAATCAAGTTAGTCAGACACGACCTTCCCTTAACAAAGCCATGTTGACTATCCTTAATTAACCCTCGATCCCCAAGTGAAGACTGATTCTGTCCCTCAGAATCTTTTCTAGCAGCTTCCCCACCACCGATGTCAGACTCACCGGCCTGTAGTTCCCAGGTTTATTCCTACTGCCCTTTTTAAATAATGGCACCACATTAGCTATCCTCCAGTCCTCCGGTACATCCCCTGTTGCAAGAGAGGCTCTGAAAATTTGTGCCAGAGCCCCCGCAATCTCCTCCCTTGCCTCTCTCGGCATCCTGGGATATATCTCGTCACGGCCCGGAGACTTATCCACTTTTAAGCCTCCAGCACCGCCTCCAGCACCACCTCCCTGTCAATAGCAATATGCTCAAGAACATCACAACCCTCCTGCTCCATTTCTAAGTCCGCATCGCCCTCCTCCCTCGTAAAAACAGATGCAAAAAAATCATTTAAAACATCTCCTACATCCTCTGGCTCCACACACAGCTTTCCACTATGGTCCCTGATGGGCCCCACTCTTTCCCTCGTTATCCTCTTACCCTTGATATACTTATAGAACACTTTGGGATTTTCTTTTATTTTGCCCGCTAGTTCTATCTCATGGCCCCTTTTTGCTCCTAATTTCTTTTTTAAGAACCGCCCTACACCTTCTGTATTCCTCTAATGATGTCTGTGCCTTAAGTTCTTTATGCCTTCCAAAAGCCCCCCTTTTTTTTCGAATCAATCCTACTATATCGTTCGACATCCAAGGTTCTTTGGACTTGTTTGTCCCACCCTTAAACTTTAGGGGAACATGCTTCCTCTGTACTTTTACAATTATTCCTTTGAATGACTCCCACTGTTCTGATGCGGTCCTCCCCTCGAGAAGCTGATCCCAGTCCACCAGGGCCAACTTCTGCCTTATCAGATTAAAATCGGCCTTGCCCCAATTTAGAAATTTTCCTCTTTCCTCTGGTCCCTCTTTATCCTTTTCCATTACCACCTTAAATATCACTGAATTGTGATCACTGTCACCAAAATGCTCTGCCACTGACACTTCAGCCACCTGTCCGGCCTCATTTCCCAAGATTAAGTCCAATACCGCCCCCTCCCTTGTTGGACTTTCAACATATTGGCTCAAAAAGCCCTCCTGCATGACCCTTAGGAACTCTGCACCCTCAGGGCCCTTGACACTTTGGCTATCCCAAATAAAATATTCGGGAAGTTGAAATCCCCTACTATTACTACCCTGTTGTTTTCACAAACCCCCGAGATTTGCCTACAAATATGTTCTTCTATTTCCCTCTGACTGTTTGGGGGTCTGTAGTATACACCCAGTAAGGTGCATGCCCCTTTTCTATTTCTCAATTCCACCCAAATAGCCTCATTTGAGGAACCCGCTAATATGTCATCCCTTCTTACAGCAGAAATAGATTCTTTGATTAATACTGCAACACCCCCTCCCCTTTTTCCCTGCTCTCTGTCTCTCCTGAAGATTCTATATCCTGGAATATTGAGCTGCCAGTCCTGCCCTTCCTTCAACCATGTTTCCGTAATGGCAACAATGTCGTACTCCCATGTGTTCAGTAACACCTTCAATTCATCCCCCTTGCTTCCAATACTCCTTGCATTAAAATAAATGCCGTTCCGACTTGCCCTACCCCATTGTGCTGGGGCATTCTTGTTCTGCCTCCCAATCTAACCAGTTTTTTCCTCTATATTTTCCTTCTCCTCACCCCCTAAACTAGCTCCATGCTGTATCCCAACCCCCTGCCAAATTAGTTTAAACCCTCCCCAACAGTGCTAGCAAACCTCCCCGCCAGGATATTGGTCCCCCTCTGGTTAAGGTGGAGACCGTCCGGCCTATACAGTTCCCACCTTTCCCAGAAACAGGCCCAATTATCCAGAAAAACGAATCCCTGCCCCCTGCTCCAACTCCTGAGCCACACATTAAACTGCTCTATCCTCCTATTTCTATACTCACTATCTCGTGGCACAGGGAGTAATCCAGAGATTACAACCTTAGATGTCCTACACTTCAATCCTCTACCTAGTCCTTTTTTTAAACTCTCTTCCTAGCCCCCTAAATTCACCTTTCAGGACCTCTTCCCTTATCCTACCTATATTGTTGGTACCTATATGTACCACGACCTCTGGCTCCTCTCCCTCCCCTTTCAGGATATCCTGGACACGCTCAGACGCACCAGGGAGGCAAACCACCATCCGGGTCTCCCGACTGCGTCCACAGAATCGCCTATCTGACTCCCTCACTATAGAGTCCCCTATCACTATCGCTCTCCTCTTCCTTTCCCTACCCTTCTGAGCAACAGGGCCGGACTCCGTGCCAGAGGCCCGGGCACCGTCGCTGCCCCCAGGTAGGCTATACTCCCCAACAACACCTAAACAGGAGTATTTATTACCAAGGGGTACATCCACTGGGGTACACTCTCGTCCCTGCCTCTGCTCCTTGCCCCCCCTAACCGTGACCCACTTGTCTACCTCCCGTGGTCTTGGAGTGACCACCTCTTTATAACTCCTCTCTATAACCTCCTCACTCTCCCTGACCAGACGGAGGTCATCAATCTGCCGCTCCAGGTTCCTAATACGGTCCCTTAGGAGCCCCATCTCATCGCACCTGGCGCAGATGTGGATGTCTGGAAGACTATCAGACTCACAGATTCCCCACATCCGACACCCAGAACAATAAACTGCCCTGGCACTCATACTCCCCAAACAAAGCCCCGTGCTCGGTTACTAAACCTCCTGGGAGAGGCGAAAAACCGGATAAAAAACCCAGGCCAATTTGGGAAAACAAAATCCGGGAAATTCCTCTCCGACCCCAAGCTAGGCGATCGAAACTTGTCCGGGAGATCACACAGGTCTTACTCCTTACTATCTCCACACAATACTTCCGCCGCTGCTGCTGCGGCTGCTGATTGCTGCTGACTGCTGATTGCTGCTGACTGCTGATTGCTGCTACTACTGCTGCTGCTACTGCTGCTGCTGCTACTGCTGCTGCTGCTGCTACTGCTGCAGGGTAGTTGAGGCCAGTTCATTGGCTATATTTAAGAGGGAGTTAGATGTGGCCCTTGTGGCTAAAGGGATCAGAGGGTATGGAGAGAAGGCAGGTACAGGTTACTGAGCTGGATGATCAGCCATGATCATATTGAATGGCGGTGCAGGCTCGAAGGGCCGAATGGCCTACTCCTGCACCTATTTTCTATGTTTCTATGTTTCTATCTTTGGAGTGTGGGAGGAAACCAGAGGTCCCGGAGAAAAAAACATGCAGGTCACGGGGAGAGCGTACAAACTCCATACAGACAGCACCCGTGGTCAGGATTGAACCCGGGTCTCTGACGCTGTGAGGCAGCAACTCTACCGCTGCACCACAGTGTCGCTCTTCTTCAGAATGGTGGTGCAGAACTTCCGTCGGAGAGAGAACTTCTTCAAAGTCGGCATTCCTTGAGAATTTGCAATCGAGCCGACTGTTTCGTCCTACATATTTTGTCCCAGCTGAGTTACTCTGACCTGATCTGATAAGGGGACTCGAGGTAAAAGAGCCATTAGGAGGCAGTGATCACAATATGATAAGTTTTACTCTACAAATTGAGAGGGAGAAGGGAAAATCGGAAGTGTCAGTATTACAGTATAGCAAAGGGGATTACAGAGGCATGAGGCAGGAGCTGGCCAGAATTGAATGGAAGGAGGCCCTAGCCGGGAAGACTGTGGAACAGCAATGGCAGGTATTCCTGGGAATAATGCAGAAGTTGCAGGGTCAATTTATCCCAAAGAGGAGGAAAGATTCTAAGGGGAGTAAGAGGCACCCGTGGCTGACAAGGGAAGTCAAGGACAGCATAAAAATAAAAGAGAAGAAGTATAACATAGCAAGGAAGAGTGGGAAGCCAGAGGATTGGGACTCTTTTAAAGAGCAACAGAAGATGACTAAGAAGGCAATACAGGGAGAAAAGATGAGGTACGAGGGTAAGCTAGCCAATAATATAAAGGAGGATAGTAAAAGCTTTTTTAGGTATGTGAAGAGGAAAAAAATAGTCAAGGCAAATGTGGGTCCCTTGAAGACAGAAGCAGGAGAATTTATTATGGGGAACAAGGAAATGGCAGACGAGTTGAACCGGTACTTTGGATCTGTCTTCACTAAGGAAGATACAAGCAATCTCCCAGATGTTCTAGTGGCCAGAGATCCTAGGGTGACAGAGGAACTGGAGGAAATCCACATTATGCAGGAAATGGTGTTGGGTAGACTGATGGGACTGAAGGCTGATAAATTCCCAGGGCCTGATGGTCTGCATCCCAGGGTACTTAAGGAGGTGGCTCTAGAAATTGTGGACGCATTGGTGATCATTTTCCAATGTTCTATAGATTCAGGATCAGTTCCTGTGGATTGGAGGATAGCTAATGTTGTCCCACTTTTTAAGAAAGGAGGGAGAGAGAAAACAGGAAATTATAGACCAGTTAGTCTGACATCAGTGGTGGGGAAGATGCTGGAGTCAATTATAAAAGACGAAATTGCTGAGCATTTGGATAGCAGTAACGGGATCATTCCGAGTCAGCATGGATTTACGAAGGGGAAATCATGCTTGACAAATCTACTGGAATTTTTTGAGGATGTAACTAGGAAAATTGACAAGGGAGAGTCAGTGGATGTGGTGTAGCTCGACTTTCAGAAAGCCTTCGACAAGGTCCCACATAGGAGATTAGTGGGCAAAATTAGGGCACATGGTATTGGGGGTAGGGTACTGACATGGATAGAAAATTGGTTGACAGACAGAAAGCAAAGAGTGGGGATAAATGGGTCCCTTTCGGAATGGCAGGCAGTGACCAGTGGGGTACCGCAAGGTTCGGTGCTGGGACCACAGCTATTTACGATATACATTAATGACTTAGACGAAGGGATTAAAAGTACCATTAGCAAATTTGCAGATGATACTAAGTTGGGGGGTAGTGTGAATTGTGAGGAAGATGCAATAAGGCTGCAGGGTGACTTGGACAGGTTGTGTGAGTGGGCGGATACATGGCGGATGCAGTTTAATGTAGATAAGTGTGAGGTTATTCACTTTGGAAGTAAGAATAAAATGGCGGCGCGTGCAGACGCAGCGGCCCCACACTCTCCCGATTTTTCGAGTGTTTTTAATGTTTTTTCAAGTTCGTCATGGTTGTCACTTCAACAACTCTGGACAGTCAGCAGTAGACAGTATAGTCGTGAGTTCTTGCTGGACAAGAAAACAACGCTTGCAGAGGAACTTAGCGGCCTCAGAATACTCTGCCTGACCTCGACCTCGGCCTCGAGTGCTGCCCCCCGGCTGGAAAGGAGACGCCGCAGGCGGTGTGAGAGGAAGCAGAAGAGGGGTAACCGCGGAGGCATCCGGGCTAGGCTAGCGGCTAGCCCACACAGACCGGCTATTCCGAGCATGCTAATGGCTAATGTACGCTCACTGGACAATAAAATGGACACTATAAGACTTCTCCGGTCGACCCAGCGTGAGGTGAGGGAATGCTGTGTTTACGTTTTTACGGAAACATGGCTTAATGACAACATCCCGGACTCCGCTGTTCAGCTCGACCGGCTAACATGCTACCGATCGGACAGAGCTACGGTTAGCGGGGGGAAGACTCGCGGCGGCGGTGTGATTGTTTACATCAGTGATGCTTGGTGTCGGGACGCTGTGTTGGTCTACAAACACTGTTCACCGCTGGCGGAGTTTATGGTTGTGAAGTGCCGACCTTTCTACCTCCCGAGGGAGCTAACAGCTATCCTGTTAGTCGCTGTTTACATCCCTCCCAGTTCCAACAACAAGGACAGAGAGGAGGCACTCTGCGAACTGTACCGGGCCATCTCTGAGCAGCAGACAGCACACCCAGATGGCTTTCTCATCGTAGCTGGGGACTTCAACCATGCTAACCTAAAAACTGTCATGCCCAAAGTATACCAGCATGTTGATTTCCCAACACGAGAAAACAACACCTTGGACCTTGTCTACACGACCATCAAAGGAGCATACAAGGCTTCCCCCCTCCCCCACATCGGCCTCTCTGATCACCTCACCGTTCTGCTGAAACCGGCATACAGATTCCGGGTGAAAGTCACCAAACCGGTTTGTGGTCAGAGGACAGCACAGCGTCACTCCAAAACTGCTTTGAGACTACAGACTGGGACATGTTCAAGCAGGCAGCAACATACAACAACACAACCAACATTCAGGAATACACAGAGACAGTTACAGGCTCCATCACCAAATGCATTGACGATGTGACCCACACCAGAGCCATCACCATCCGGGCTAACCAGAAGCCATGGCTGACAGGGGAGGTCCATGGGCTGCTGAGGGTCCGCAACGCTGCCTTCAGAGAGGGCAATCCAGCCGGTCTCAGAGCAGCCAGGGCCAACCTTTCCAGTGGCATCAGGAAAGCCAAACAACACTATACCCGGCGCATCACAGCCCACTTCAGTGACAGCAGAGACACACGGAGCCTGTGGAAGGGTATTAGGACTATCACGGACTACAAACCCTTACCACAGACCTGTGACAGTGACACCTCTCTCTTGAACGACCTCAACGGCTTCTTCGCACGCTTTGAAGCACAGAGCAACACACCTGCGCAGAAAACAACTCCTCCCCCCAACGACCAGGCTATTTGTCTGTCTCCAGGCAGTGTGAGGAGCACACTGCTAAGGATTAACACCCGGAAAGCTTCTGGACCTGACAACATTCCTGGTCGTGTGCTAAAAGACTGCGCAGCTGAGCTCACAGATGTCCTCACAGACATCTTCAACATCTCCCTGAGCCAGGCTGTTGTTCCCTTGTGCTTCAAAGAAACCACCATCATACCTGTGCCCAAGAAGTCTTCTCCATCCTGCTTCAACGACTACCGCCCTGTAGCGCTGACTTCAACCATCATGAAGTGCTTCGAGAGGCTGGTCATGAAGCAGATCAGATCCAACCTCCCCCCCTCCCTGGACCCGTTTCAGTTTGCATATCGAGCTAAGCGGTCCACTGAGGATGCCATCTCCTCTGCTCTACACCCAGCCCTCACCCACTTGGACACTAAAAACTCATATGTTAGGATGCTGTTCATAGACTTTAGCTCAGCATTTAACACCATCATCCCCCAGCAGCTGGTTTGTAAACTAACAAATCTGGGCTTCAGCCCCCTTCTCTGCAACTGGCTGCTGGACTTCCTCACTGCCAGACCCCAGTCCGTACGGGTCGGCAGCAACACATCGGACACCATCACGCTGAGTACGGGTGCCCCACAAGGATGTGTGCTAAGCCCCCTGCTCTTCACCTTGCTGACCCACGACTGCACACCCACCTACAGCTCCAACCACTTCGTCAAGTTTGCGGATGACACAACAGTGGTGGGTGTCATCAGCAACAACGACGAGACCCACTACAGGAAGGAGGTGGACCAGCTGGCCGCGTGGTGCACAGACAACAATCTCTTCCTGAATGTGGAGAAAACAAAGGAGATTGTTGTCGACTTCAGGAGAACGCACACCCATCACCCCCACCCACTGACCATCAATGGTGCTGCTGTGGAGCAGGTGAGCAGCACCAAATTCCTGGGGGTGAACATCACCGAGGATCTCTCCTGGAGCAACAACATCACGTCCATCGCCAAGAAAGCCCAGCAGCGCCTCTACTTCCTCCGCAAACTGAAGAGAGCGAGAGCCCCCACACCCATCATGTACACTTTTTACCGAGGCGCCATCGAGAGCATCGTCAGCAGCTGCATCACTGTGTGGTTCGGAAGCTGCACAGCCTCCAGCCGCAACACCCTGCAGCGCATAGTGAACACTGCTGAGAGGATCACTGGCGCCTCACTCCCAACACTCCTGGTCCTTTACACCACCCGCCTCACCCGCAAAGCATTGAGCATTGTGGGTGACCCCTTCCACCCCTCCAACAGCCTCTTCACCCTCCTGCCTTCAGGGAGAAGGTTTCGCAGCCTGAGGTCAAGCACCACCCGACTAAAGAACAGTTTTTTCCACCAGGCTGTCAGGATGCTGAACTCTCTCCCCTCCCTTCCTCCTCTCTCCCCTGCCCCTATTGGACCTGGACTTTAACACCCCACACACACGCACATCCAGCACCAGACACTTTAAAAAATTTTTTTTAACGCATTTGAAGTGACTATATTTTATATTTTATATTTTATGTTGATTGTTGTTTGCTGTGCCTTTTTAATTTTAACTTAGTTTTATGCACTTTGTTCCTCGGGATTGTGGGAAACGGTATTTCGATTTTCTGTCTGTGTAAACTGGCTGAGGATTGACAATAAAATTGACTTTGACTTGACTTTGACTTGACTTGAAGAATAGAAAGGCAGATTATTATCTGAATGGTGTCAAGTTAGGAGGAGGGGGAGTTCAACGAGATCTGGGTGTCCTAGTGCATCAGTCAATGAAAGGAAGCATGCAGGTACGGCAGGCAGTGAAGAAAGCCAATGGAATGTTGGCCTTCATAACAAGAGGAGTTGAGTATAGGAGCAAAGAGGTCCTTCTACAGTTGTACAGGGCCCTGGTGAGACCGCACCTGGAGTACTGTGTGCAGTTTTGGTCTCCAAATTTGAGGAAGGATATTCTTGCTATGGAGGGCGTGCAGCGTAGGTTCACTAGGTTAATTCCCGGAATGGCGGGACAGTCGTATGTTGAAAGGCTGGAGCGATTGGGCTTGTATACACTGGAATTTAGAAGGATGAGGGGGGATCTTATTGAAACATATAAGATAATTAGGGGATTGGACACATTAGAGGCAGGAAACATGTTCCCAATGTTGGGGGAGTCCAGAACAAGGGGCCACAGTTTAAGAATAAGGGGTAGGCCATTTAGAACGGAGATGAGGAAGAACTTTTTCAGTCAGAGGGTGGTGAAGGTGTGGAATTCTCTGCCTCAGAAGGCAGTGGAGGCCAGTTCGTTGGATGCTTTCAAGAGAGAGCTGGATAGAGCTCTTAAGGATAGCGGAGTGAGGGGGTATGGGGAGAAGGCAGGAACGGGGTACTGATTGAGAGTGATCAGGCATGATCGCATTGAATGGCGGTGCTGGCTCGAAGGGCTGAATGGCCTACTCCTGCACCTATTGTCTATTGTCTATTGTCTACCTCCCGTGGTCTAGGAGTGACCACCTCCCTGTAACTCCTATCTATAACCTCCTCACTCTCCCTGACCAGATGGAGGTCATCAATCTGCCGCTCCAGGTTCCTAATACGGTCCCTTAGGAGCCCCATCTCGTCACACCTGGCGCAGATGTGGATGTCTGGAAGACTATCAGACTCCCAGATTCCCCACATCCGACACCCAGAACAATAAACTGCCCTGGCACTCATACTCCCAAAACAAAGCCCCGTGCTCGGTTACTAAACCTACCGCCCGGCCGCTGCTCCACCCGCTCCAACCGCCCACCCAAAAGAACTGAGTGATCTACTGGGAGAGGCGAAAAACCGGATAAAAAACCCATGCCAATTTGGGAGAAAAAAAATCCGGAAAATTCCTCTCCGACCCCAAGCTAGGCGATCGAAACTTGTCCGGGAGATCACACAGGTCTTACTCCTTACTATCCCCACACAATACTTCCCAAGCTGCTGCTACTACTGCTGCTGCTGCTGATTGCTGCTGACTGCTGATTGCTGCTGACTGCTGATTGCTGCTGACTGCTGATTGCTGCTGACTGCTGATTGCTGCTACTGCTGCTGCTGATTGCTGCTACTGCTGCAGGGCAGTTGAGGCCAGTTCATTGGCTATATTTAAGAGGGAGTTAGATGTGGCCCTTGTGGCTAAAGGGATCAGGGGGTATGGAGAGAAGGCAGGTACGGGATACTGAGCTGGATGATCAGCCATGATCATATTGAATGGCGGTGCAGGCTCGAAGGGCCGAATGGCCTACTCCTGCACCTATTTTCTATGTTTCTATGTTTCTATCTTTGGAGTGTGGGAGGAAACCAGAGGTCCCGGAGAAAAAAAACATGCAGGTCACGGGGAGATGGTACAAACTCCATACAGACAGCACCCGTGGTCAGGATTGAACCCGGGTCTCTGATGCTGTGAGGCAGCAACTCTACCGCTGCACCACCATGTCGCTCTTCTTCAGAATGGTGGTGCAGAACTTCCGTCGGAGAGAGAACTTCTTCAAAGTCGGCATTCCTTGAGAATTTGCAATCGAGCCGACTGTTTCGTCCTACATATTTTGTGCCAGCTGAGTTACTCTGACCTGATCTGATAAGGGGACTCGAGGTAAAAGAGCCATTAGGAGGCAGTGATCACAATATGATAAGTTTTACTCTACAAATTGAGAGGGAGAAGGGAAAATCGGAAGTGTCAGTATTACAGTATAGCAAAGGGGATTACAGAGGCATGAGGCAGGAGCTGGCCAGAATTGAATGGAAGGAGGCCCTAGCCGGGAAGACTGTGGAACAGCAATGGCAGGTATTCCTGGGAATAATGCAGAAGTTGCAGGGTCAATTTATCCCAAAGAGGAGGAAAGATTCTAAGGGGAGTAAGAGGCACCCGTGGCTGACAAGGGAAGTCAAGGACAGCATAAAAATAAAAGAGAAGAAGTATAACATAGCAAGGAAGAGTGGGAAGCCAGAGGATTGGGACTCTTTTAAAGAGCAACAGAAGATGACTAAGAAGGCAATACAGGGAGAAAAGATGAGGTACGAAGGTAAGCTAGCCAATAATATAAAGGAGGATAATAAAAGCTTTTTTAGGTACGTGAAGAGGAAAAAAATAGTCAAGGCAAATGTGGTGAAGGTGTGGAATTCTCTGCCTCAGAAGGCAGTGGAGGGCAGTTCGTTGGATGCTTTCAAGAGAGAGCTGGATAGAGCTCTTAAGGATAGCGGAGTCAGGGGGTATGGGGAGAAGGCAGGAACGGGGTACTGATTGAGAGTGATCAGCCATGATCGCATTGAATGGCGGTGCTGGCTCGAAGGGCTGAATGGCCTACTCCTGCACCTATTGTCTATTGTAATATGTGGAAAGAAAGAACTGCAAGTGCTGGTTTACTAAAGAGAGACACAGAGTGCTGGAGTAACTCAGCGGGTCAGGCAGCATCTCTGGAGAACGTGGATAGGTGACGTTTCACAGAGTGCTGGAGTAACTCAGCGGGTCAGGCAGCATCTGTGGAGAACGTGGATAGGTGACGTTTCACAGAGTGCTGGAGTAACTCAGCGGGTCAGGCAGCATCTGTGGAGAACATGGATAGGTGACGTTTTGGGCCGAGACTCCTCTTCAGACCAGACCCCTACCCGAAACGTCGCCTACCCAGAGATGCTGCCTGACCCGCTGAGTTACTCCAGCACTCTGTGAAACGTCACCTATCAGCGGGGCAGGCAGCATCTCTGATTCCATTGTATCACTATTGAAGGCCTGTTTCCACGCTGTATCTATGACTCTATGAAGGGCCTGTCTCCATGCTGTGTCTATGACTCTAGGACTCTATTTCAGACCAACGTTCTTTGTGCCTTCAGAAGGTTTCTGCTGTTCGTCCATGTTAACGATAAGTGAAAGACTAGCAGTTCATTCCGAACACCAATATCTTTCTGTGTTCAACATCTAAACACGTTAATTAGCAATGGATCTAATCTAGATCAAATATTTTCACTGCATTACCATGGTAAAATTCAAGTGCCTAGACAGGCATGTTATGGAATTTCAAACCAGGCTGATCGTTATCACCACAAACCCATTCACCCACACATTTTCACGTTACCAAGCATCAAAATAGCACTGCTTATTTTTCTAAGCAATATTGATACTGATAATGGAGCTAGATGAAAGAACTTCCCTCTAAATTCTGCTGTGGTTTGAGTTGCCCCACTGACCAGCGATCCGATCCACGCACGCACGCACACACACGCGCACACACACGCGCGCACACACACACGCTGATCATTCTCAATCAGTACCCCGTTCCTGCTTTCTCCCCATACCCCCTGACTCCGCTATCCTTAAGAGCTCTATCCAGCTCTCTCTTGAATGCATTCAGAGAATTGGCCTCCATTGCCTTCTGAGGCAGAGAATTCCACAGATTCACAACTCTCTGACTGAAAAAGTTTTTCCTCAACTCAGTTCTAAATGGCCTACCCCTTATTCTTAAACTGTGGCCGCTTGTTCTGGACTCCCCCAACATTGGGAACATGTTTCCTGCCTCTAACGTGTCCAACCCCTTAATAATCTTATACGTTTCGATAAGATCCCCTCTCATCCTTCTAAATTCCAGTGTATACAAGCCTAGTCGTTCCAGTCTTTCAACATATGACAGTCCCGCCATTCCGGGAATTAACCTAGTAAACCTGCGCTGCACGCCCTCAATAGCAAGAATAGCCTCAATTCCTCAAATTTGGAGACCAAAACTGCACACAGTACTCCAGGTGCGGTCTCACTAGGGCCCTGTACAACTGCAGAAGGACCTCTTTGCTCCTATACTCAACTCCCCTTGTTATGAAGGCCAACATTCCATTGGCTTTCTTCACTGCCTGCTGTACCTGCATGCTTCCTTTCATTGACTGATGCACTAGGACACCCAGATCTCGTTGAACTCCCCCTCCTCCTAACTTGACACCATTCAGATAATAATCTGCCTTTCTATTCTTACTTCCAAAGTGAATAACCTCACACTTATCTACATTAAACTGCATCTGCCATGTATCCGCCCACTCACACAACCTGTCCAAGTCACCCTGCAGCCTTATTGCATCTTCCTCACAATTCACACTACCCCCCAGCTTAGTATCATCTGCAAATTTGCTAATGCTGTCGATCTGGCTGCAGATTTCAGCTTTCGAAGGTCAAGACGCAAACATAAGAGTGTTCTCCTGCATTCCAGGGTGCGATGCACTGTGTATTGTGACACATTCCTCCCGTGACCACCATTAACATTTTCTGTGACTTGTGCCACAGTCGACCTTCTGTCGGTTCGGACCAGACGGGATAGCCTTCGTTGCCCTCGCGCATCGATGAGCCTTGGGCGCCCAACACCCTGTCTGTCGCCGGTTTGTGGTTTGTCCCTCCTCGGACCACTGTCGGTCGGTACTCACCACTGCTGACCGGGAGCACCCCACAAGCCTTGCCGTTTCAGAGATGCTCTGACCCAGTCGTCTGGCCAGAACAATTTGGCCCTTGTCAAAGTCGCTCAGCTCTTTACTCCTGCCCATTTCTCCTGCATCCAACACATCGACTTCAAGAACTGACTGTTCACTTACTGCCTAATATATCCCACCCCTTTAAAAAAAATTTTTTTTAGAGATACAGCGCGGAAACAGGCCCTTCGGCCCACCGGGTCCGCGCCGATCAGCGATCCCCGCACATTAACACTAGGGACAATTTTTACATTTGCCCAGCCAATTAGCCTACATACCTGTATGTCTTTGGAGTGTAGGAGGAAACCGAAGATCTCGGAGAAAACCCACGCAGGTCGCGGGGAGAACGTGCAAACTCCGTACAGCGCCCGTAGTCAGGATCGAACCTGAGTCTCTGGCGCTGCATTCGCTGTAAGGCAGCAATTCTACCGCTGCGCCACCGTGCCGCCCTTTTAAGGGCAGGTGCTATTGTAACAAGAAAAAGGGTCTCGACCCGAAACGTCGCCCATTCCTTCTATCCTGACATGCTGCCTGACCTGCTGAGTTACTCCAGCATTTTGTGAATAAATACCTTCGATTTGTACCAGCATCTGCAGTTATTTTCTTACACTAGATAATCAATGTCATTCACTTCGCCTGTCAGTGGTCAAAATGTTTTGGCTGATCGGTGTAGAAGCAAGAAGACACAAAGAGGTTTGCAGTATCTGCAGCAGAACCGCTGGCAGATGTAATTAAATCCGGAGAAGTGTGAAGTGATTTGCTTTAGCAGAAAGAACTTGTCGAGACGAAATGGCTCAATTCTAAAGGATGTTCAGGAACACAGAGATAGTATAATTGCCGATCTATCTTTAAAAGTGATAGGTATATTAAGAGATTGTTTAATAAAGCACACACAGGATATAAACATTCATAATAATAAAGAGAAGTCAGAGAGAAGGGAGGAACCGTGGACAAAAAGAAGTGCAGATGGTCGTTTATACCAAAGATCGACACAGACTACTGGAGTAACTCAGCGGGTCGGCCGCCATTGGTGGAGCGGGAGCACGTGGCCGCTGGCTGGGTGAGGTCACGTGGGGCGCGGGGCGGTGACGTCACCCTTTGTCCCTTATTTGGGAGCGAGGAAGTTGGCCACCCTACTAATGCGGGACAAGGGCGGTCCCATACGGGACAAACTAATGTAGCCCAAAATACGGGATGTCCCGGCTAATACGGGACAGTTGGCAACCCTAGGCAGGCACCGGGGGCATCTGCGGAAGACCTCTGCCACGCAGCATCTCGGTGGTACAGGAGCCCGAGAAGCGTGACATCCAGGTTCAAGAACAGCTTCTGCTCTTCAACTATCAGGCTCTTGAACACTGCGCAACACTAACCCCAGCTGTCCACCGGGTGGCGCCACCAGCACCGGGTGGCGCCACCAGCACCGGCTGCCTTACCAACAGTCTGTGTCCTTTACTGTTTTCTATTATTTTAAGTATGTGTTAAAGTGTGTTTTAGTGTTCCTTGGTTTGTTTTATGTGGGGGGTGGGTGGGGGGGAGTTGGGGAAAACTTATTTCAATCTCTTACCTCGACGGAGATGTGATTTTTCTCCGTATCGTATCTCCGTCCCCACTGCGGCCTAACATCGAGGAGATGGTGGCCTTTCCTGGAGACCGGCCCGGCGGGCGCGGCGCGGACTTTAACGTCGCGGAGCTGCGATCCTTTGTCGAGGATCCTTCGGCCCACCGGGTCCGCGCCGACTAGCGATCCCCGCACATTAACACTATCCTACACCCACCAGGGACAATTTTTACATTTACCCAGCCAATTGACTTACAAACCTGCACGTCTTTGGAGTGTGGGAGGAAACCGAAGATCTCGGAGAAATCCCACGTAGGTCACCGGGAGAACGTGCAAACTCCGTACAGACAGCACCCGTCGTCGGGATGGAACCCGGGTCTCCGGCGCTGCATTCGCTGTAAGGCAGCAACTCTACCGCTGCGTCACCGTGACCGCCCGGGATATGTTGCCTGACCTGCTGAGTTACTCCAGCACTCTGTGTTCTGTGGATGTCGTGAGTTGCCGGGATAACACACAAAACGAGGCTTTTCCGCTGGACCTCGACACACGCGACAATAGTAAACCGATACGTGGAAATATTAAACGTGTGCGTAACTTGCTGCACGCCGCCACCTCACGGTGTAATCGTATAATGACACCTAGACACCCTGAAACACGGAACTTGCAGATGCAGAGCCTGTTAATGTCCCCCTTAAACATACCCAATGACTTCGGCCCACCGAGTCCACGCCGACCAGCGATCACCGCATATTAACACTGCTCCACACACTAAACATTGAAAATAGGTGCAGGAGGAGGCCATTTGGCCCTTCGAGCCAGCACCGCCATTCATTGTGATCATGGCTGATCATCCACAATCAGTAACCCGTGCCTGCCTTCTCCCCGTATCCCTTGATTCCGCTAGCCCCCTAGAGCAGGCACCGGGGCATCTGTGGAAGACCTCTGCCACGCAGCACCTTGGTGGTACAGGAGCCCGAGAAGTGTGACGTCCAGGTTCAAGAACAGCTTCTGCTCTTCAACCATCAGGCTCTTGAACACTGCGCAACACTAACCCCAGATGTCCATCGGGTGGCGCCACCAGCACGGTATGTGGTTTAAAGTGACAGGTCGAGACCCTTCTTCAGACTTGGGGTCTCGACCCGAAACGTCACCCATTCCTTCTCTCCTAGATGCTGCCTGACCTGCTGAGTTACTCCAGCATTTTGTGATACCTTTGATTTGTACCAGCATCTGCAGTTATTTTCCACTATCTTTAAGAGCTCTACCTAGCTCTCTCTGAGGCAGAGAATTCCATAGATTTACATCCCTCTGAGTGAAAAAGTTTTTCCTCATCTCTGTTCTAAATGGCCTACCCCTTATTCTTAAACTGTGGCCCCTGGTTCTGGACTCCCCCAACATCGGGAACATGTTGTCCAATCCCTTAATAACCTTATCTGTTTCTATAAGATCCCCTTTCATCCTTCTAAATTCCAGTGTATACGAGCCCAGTCGCTCCAGTCTTTCAACGTACGACAGTCCCGCCATCCCGGGAATGTAAAAGTCTAAAGTGGTGCAGGAATTTTATCAAATAAATGCCAACACACAGTGATGCAGGTACATGATTTATTGAAAGATATTTCAGCAGCCCGCTTGTCAAATAGTAAATCAAACCTGCATGATGGCAATAAATGGAAAATTTACAACAAAATATACAGAAGTATTGCCAAAGACTGAGTTCATTTCTCGCTGAACGTGAAGCAATAGACAGCTCAATTATATCGTTCCATTTCCAAAACAATTCTTGCTTCATCGTCCATCTACATTTGTTCCCCAGGACACTAATCTCAGCAAAGTGAAACATGAACTGCTTAGGACTGTCATACTTGCCTTTAAACAGGGAGGCGGTGGTGAAACATTTGAACTGCCATGCGATACCGCAGCCCCAAGGCCCTGGGTCATTTGTACGCTCCACGATTAAGAGCCACGTTTTATCCAGTTCTGCTCCCGGCCACAAAAGTGACGACTTTTATTCTTCAAAATGGTTTCCCAGTCAGGCGGCCACAACAATCACTTCATCGGCGTGTCGACCATGCGGCTGAAACGGGGGCAAAATAGTACAGGTTAACTAGTCGGGATAAATGTCCCTTTCAATAAACTCTGTGGGGGTTGATTCCTGTGTAGATCAATAGTAAGTGGGGCGGCGCGGTGGAGCAGCGGCAGAGTTGCTGCCTCGTAGCGTCAGAGACAATAGACAATAGGTGCAGGAGGAGGAGGCATTCGGCCCTTCGAGCCAGCACCGTCATTCAATGTGATCATGGCTGATCATTCTCAATCAGTACCCCGTTCCTGCCTTCTCCCCGTACCCCCTGACTCCGCTATCCTTAAGAGCTCTATCTAGCTCTCTCTTGAATGCATTCAGAGACTTGGCCTCCACTGCCTTCGGAGGCAGAGAATTCCACAGATTCACAACTCTCTGACTGAAAAAGTTTTTCCTCATCTCAGTTCTAAATGGCCTGCTCCTTATTCTTAAACTGTGGCCCCTTGTTCTGGACTCCCCCAACATTGGGAACATGTTTCCTGCCTCTAACGTGTCCAACCCCTTAATAATCGTATACTTTTCGATAAGATCTCCTCTCATCCTTCTAAATTCCAGTGACCCGGGTTCCATCCTCGACTACAGGTGCTGTCTTGTGCAGAGTTTGTACGTTCTCCCCATGGCCTGCGTGGGTTTTTTCCGGGTGCTCCGGTTTCCTCCCACACTCCAAAGATGTGCAGGTTTGTGGGTTAATTGCATTTGGTAAAATTGTAAAATGGTCCCGTGTTTGTGTAGGAAGGATCGTGCTAGTGTGCGGGAATCGCTGGTCGGCGCGGGCCCCAAGGGCCCCTTTCCACGCTGTATCTCTAAACTAAACTACAAAACTTTATCCATCACCAGAAACATGTACTGCACCACCCACATCGAAGGGCGCTCTTTTAGAAAGGAGGTGAGGAGGAGGAGGAGGAGGAGGAACTTCTTTCGACAGAGGGTGGTTAATCTGTGCAACACATTGCCACAGAGGGCTGTGTGGATATTTTTACGGCAGAGATAGATAGATTCTTGATTAGTACGGGTGTCAAGGGTTGTGGGGAGAAGGCAGGAGAATGCTATTACGAGGCAGGAGAATGGGATTAGGAGGCAGAGATCAGCCATGATTGAATGGCGGAGTGGACTCGATGGGCCGAATGGCCTAATTATAGACAACAGACAATAGGTGCAGGAGGAGGCCATTTGTCCCTTCGAGCCAGCACCACCATTCAATGTGATCATGGCTGATCATCCACAATCAGTACCCCGTTCCTGCCTTCTCCCCATACCTCCTGACTCCGCTATCCTTAAGAGCTCTATCTAACTCTCTCTTGAAAGCTTTCAGAGAATCGGCCTCCACTGCCTTCTGAGGCAGAGAATTCCACAAATTCACAACTCTCTGACTGAAAAAGTTTTTCCTCATCTCCGTTCTAAATGGCCTACCCCTTATTCTTAAACTGTGGCCCCTGGTTCTGGACTCCCAAATAGACAATAGGTGCAGGGGTTTGCCGTTCGGCCCTTCGAGCCAGCACCACCATTCAATGTGATCGTGGCTGATCATTCCCAACCAGTACCCCGTTCCTGCCTTCTCCCCATACCCCCAAAACATTGGGAACATGCTTCCTGCCTCTCGCGTGTCCGATCCCTTGATAATCTTATATGTTTCAATAACGAAGGTTGTTATTAATCCTGCTGCCGTCAGCTGTGCACCAGTGTGCCGTGCCGTTCGGAGGCACTGGGTTTTGGCGTACCTTTACGAAGATGTGCGTGGGCAGGAACCTGCGCAGTAGCACGCTGGTGACGGCGGGGAAGCGGGGGATGCTGATGTTGAGACCCGGGAGCTGTTGGTAGCCGGCCATCAAGGGATAGAAGTTGTACAGCAGCTCCTGCTCGGTGTCCGGGAGAATCCTCAACCGGATCTAAGAAAGACGAAGCATAAAAACAAAAACAAAAGCAAACATAGAAAATAGGTGCAGGAGGAGGCCATCCGGCCCTTCGAGCCAGCACCGCCATTCAATGTGATCATGGCTGATCATCCACAATCAATAACCCGTGCCTGCCTTCTCCCCATATCCCTTGATTCCGCTAGCCCCTAGAGCTCTGTCTAACTCTCTTTTAAATTCATAACAGCATTAAAACGAATCTGAGGGAAAGTTAATTCCCCCACGCAGTACAGTATATGGCGAATATGTGTCAGAGGAAGTAAAGATACAAGGAACTGCAGGTGCTGGTTTATTTTTTTAAATGCTGGAGTAACTCAGTGGGTCAAACAGCATCTCTAGAGGACATGGATAGGTGATTTTTCTATAGTCTTCCCCCCCACCACTATAATCAGTCTGAAGGGTCCTGACCCAAAACTTTCAATAGACAATAGGTGCAGGAGTAGGCCATTTGGCCCTTCGAGCCAGCACCGCCATTCAATGTGATCATGGATGATCATTCCCAATCAGTACCCCGTTCCTGCCTTCTCCCCATACCGACCCGAAACGTCACCCATTCCTTCTCTCCCGACATGCTGCCTGACCCGCTGAGTTACTCCAGCATTTAATGTCTACCGTCGCGTTAAACCAGCATCTGCAGGTTTTTTTCCCCCTAAACTACTAATCATACCTGTTTAAGACCGGAAAACATAAAGGCGTCATTGGGCTCCACAAAGATCTCCACATCTTGCACTAGCTTGGTGCGGTTTTGCAACCAGTACTTGACCGGCAACGATTCTCGGACCCGTCCAAAGGAAGGAAGATCTTTCACAGAGAGAAGAGGAAGAAAGGTTAGCAACTGATCTTCAAATTCATTTACAAAGCAAAACACACTTTCACCAAAAGCCACACAATGAATATGTGTAAAAATATTTGTAGGCTACTCTGGTCAAATCCGCAGTCAATTTCAAGTGCAGACATGGAAATCAATAAGCAACGTTTCACATCTCCAGCCTGGTGGGGCCAGACAAGGAGGATGAGGGTCCAGACTTAGAACGATCCAACCTACAAGACCACAACGGTGGACCAGGCGGACAAAGCTATCTTGAACTCAACGGCTGTGAAGGCAGATGAAGGCTGATGTTGAAAGACTGGAGCGACTAGGCTTGTGTACACTGGAATTTAGAAGGATGAGAGGGGATCTTATCGAAACGTATAAGATTATTAAGGGGTTGGACACGTTAGAGGCAAGAAACATGTTCCCAATGTTGGGGGAGTCCAGAAGAAGGGGCCACAGTTTAAGAATAAGGGGTAGGCCATTTAGAACGGAGATGAGGAAAAACCTTTTCAGTCAGAGAGTTGTGAATCTGTGGAATTCTCTGCCTCAGAAGGCAGCGGAGGCCAATTCGCTGAATGCATTCAAGAGAGAGCTAGATAGAGCTCGTAAGGATAGCAGAGTCAGGGGGTATGGGGAGAAGGCAGGAACGGGGTACTGATTGAGAATGATCAGCCATGATCACATTGAATGGTGGTCCTGGCTCGAAGGGCCGAATGGCCTCCTCCTGCACCTATTGTCTATTGAAGGCTGCAACAGATCTATCAGCTCCGATCGTCTTGGTTCCCTTGTCATTGGAATGAGTTGATTGATTTGTGAAGGACCGTGTGCTTGTTGGAGTGCAACATCAAGTACACGTTAAACAGACACACGCACGCACACACAGGAGAGTTCGTTCTGACATCGGAACGTAGACCGTCATCCCCGACCTCGAGGGATAGCCGCGACGAATCACAAAGCTTTTGCACTACTTCACATGTTAGTATTACCAGGAGCAATATGTTTCTCAGGGGGCCACTTTCAGATCCCGTTGCAATAACAATTGAAAGTAATTGGGCGGCACGGTGGCGCAGTGGTAGAGTTGCTGCCTTAGAGCGCCAGAGACCCGGGTTCGATATTGACTGCGGGCGCTGTCTGTACGGAGTTTGTACGTTCTCCCCGTCTACCTTCGATTTTAACCAGCACCTGCAGTATTTTTCCTACACCGCCTACAAACCTGTATGTCTTTGGAGTGCTGGAGGAAACCGGAGCACCCGGTGAAAACCCACGCGGTCACGGGGAGAACGTGCAAACTCCGTACAGACAGCGCCCGTAGACAGGATGGAACCTGGGTCTCTGGCGCCGTGAGGCTGCAACTCTACCGCTGCACCACCCAAATACGGGTCTATCTATGAAGAGTGTGACTGCATTCTACATTAAACTTGAAGGTACATTATTATCTACAAACGCACACTTCATTTACCTGCATGAACGTAGAGCGGAATTGCCTCCACGATCACATGTGGCAACGTAATCATCGTGTTGACAACAGGTACACTCTTTGCAGCAGAGGTCCTTTTAAAAAAGCAAGCCAAAGATATGTTAGCAATCGCTCAGCAAAGCTGGTACAGGTCCATCACCGATTATGCGGCAACTATTGATCTGGCACCTCCTTTAGATTTTAGATTTAGATGTTTAGATTTAGAGATACAGTGCAGAAACAGGCCCTTCGGCCCACCGGGTCCGCGCCGCCCAGCGACCCCCGTACACTAACACTATCCTACACACACTAGGGACAATTTTTACATTTTGCTCAGCCAATTAACCTACAGACCTGCACGTCTTTGGAGTGTGGGAGGAAACCGAAGATCTCGGAGAAAACTCACGCGGGTCACGGGGAGAACGTACAAACTCCGTACAGACGGCGCCCGTAGTCGGGATGGAACCCGAGTCTCCGCGCTGCATTCGCTGTAAGGCGGCAACTCTACCGCTGCGCCACCGTGCCGACCACGTGGACAATTCCGGAACAAAATTCCGGACAATATTACGAGAGTGCACTTGAACCCCCCCTCCCCCCCCCCCTGAAAATGTGCGGCGTACAGTGAGGTGGCCGATCTCCACCTCATCAGAACTTCCGTGTCTGATCGGCGGGTGGAATCTGCCTCCCTGCGGCCGGGGCTCCGGAACACCGGCCCGGCAGATCCATTACCACGGCCCGACTTCCCAGGCCCACTTTGCAGGCCGGTATCTCATCCTAGGCGGAACGTTCCGGCACCGCTGGGACTCCTCTCCGCTGGGACTCCAACACGGATAATCCGGACGGGCTCTGGAACCAAGAGTGCCGGAACATCGGTGGTGGAGCTGTATCGTGTTTTGATTTGCACGGTGGCGCAGCAGTACAGTTGCTGCCTTACAGCGAATGCAGCGCCGGCACCTCAGGTTCGATCCTGACTACGGGCGTCGTATGTACGGAGTTTGTACGTTCTCCCCGTGACCTACGTGGGTTTTTTCTCCAAGATCTTCGGTTTCCTCCCACACTCCAAAGACATACAGGTATGTAGGTTAATTGACTGGGTAAATGTATAAATGTAAAAATTGTCCCTAGTGGGTGTAGGATGGTGTTAATGTGCGAGGATCGCTGGGCGGCTCGGACTCGGTGGGCTGAAGGGCCTGTTTCCGCGCTGTATCTCTAAATCTAAATATTGCACATAGTTCTGCCTGCCCCATTGGAGAATTCCACATTCTATGGAGAGGGTGCAGAAGAGTTTAACCAGAATTAACCATGAGGAGAGGTCGGACAAATTTGGATTGGTTTCCCTCAAGTGTTGGATATTGATGGTTGACCTGATATAAAATTACAAGACCAAGTGGACCCGTTGGGCCCAAACCTCTCCTTCATTGGTGCAGCACCTTCTCCTCCCCCTCACCCCCCTCCCTCCATCCCCCCTCCCTCCAAATGCCCTCCCTCCCCCCCTCCCCTCCCTCCACGCAACTGTGGAGACAATGTTATTGTACGGGCGTGAGGCATGGACTCTCACTCGAGCACTGTCCAAGTCTCTCGATGGTGTCTATACCCGAATGCTCAGACAAGTTCAAAATGTCAGGTGGAGGGGCCACACCACCAAGGCCCAGCTCTACGGGGAGATTCCACCTCTGACCGAGAAGATCAGGTGGAGAAGGATGAGGCTCGCTGGTCATTGCCACCGCCGTCCAGAAACACCAGCAAACAAGGTTGTGCTGTGGGAACCCACCCATGGAAGACGGAACCCGGGACCACCAAACAAGATCATGCTGGAGACGTTGATGGAAGACGCGTACGTAGAGACAAAAGAGGAGCTGGCCAGCTGTACGGTGGACAGAGATGTGTGGGGCGTCCATCACCGTGCCCGTTGCAAACCAGCGCCACTGCGGCGCTAATGTTCTCAACGATTCCAATTAATTAATGAATTAATGAAGGGATACAGAGTGGAAACAGGCCCTTTGGCCCATCTAGTGAGTGCCGACCAGCGATCAATCGTAGGCTTGTTCTGTCCAACACACGAGGGACGGTTTACAGAAGCCAAATGAACTACAAACCCACATACTTTCAGAACGTGGGAGGAAACCGGAGCGCCCGGAGTGAAACCCACGCGGTGACAGGGAGAACGTGCAAACTCCGCGCACGCAGCAGCCGAGGTCAGGGTTGAAGCCGGGTCTCTGGCACGCTTTACCTTTTCCAGGAGATGACATAACGGCCTGAAGCGACCCCGCTCTGATTGACCGGTGCTGGTGGGCACTGAAGACAGAAGCACTCACTGGCACTCTCCCCCGTCTGTAAGATCACTGCACAAAGAGTTTTGTTTCAGACGGCAAGTAATTCAATCAAAGCACCAAATCGCGACTACATTTTAAATCTTTCCATTCACCATTCAAATAATTGACCCTCTGTCCGTGTCATTTTCTGGGCAGAAGTGCTAGTTGCGAGTTCAACTAGCAATCCTTTCTCCACAAATGGACTCTGCCAACAGACGTGCAAGAAACTGCAGATGCTGGAATCTCGAGCAAAACACTAAAGGAGCTGCCCGAGGAGGAAGAGTGCTGGAGTAACTCAGCGGGTCAGGCAGCATCTGTGGAGAACATGGATAGGTGACGTTTCACAGAGTGCTGGAGTAACTCAGCGGGTCAGGCAGCATCTGTGGAGAACATGGATAGGTGACGTTTCACAGAGTGCTGGAGTAACTCAGTGGGTCAGGCAGCATCTCAGGGGAACATGGATAGGTGACATTTCACAGAGTGCTGGAGTAACTCAGCGGGTCAGGCAGCATCTCAGGGGAACATGGATAGGTGACGTTTCACAGAGTGCTGGAGTAACTCAGCGGGTCAGGCAGCATCTCAGGGGAACATGGATAGGTGACATTTCACAGAGTGCTGGAGTAACTCAGCGGGTCAGGCAGCATCTCTGGAGAACATGGATAGGTGACGTTTCACATGGGGTTGAAAGAGTAAGATAAATCGACCATGAGTGAATGGCCGAGTAGACTCAATGGGCCGGTTGGCCTACTTCTGCTCCTTTGACTTGTGAAGCCGAGTCTCCTCGGCAAGCCCCCTGACTGGTACCTTGTGCCAGCTGCGATTCCATCTGGTCCACTGAAGCCATAGAAGGGGCCAGCTCCAGTCTACTGGTGTCGATGGTGAGAGCCCAGGGAGAGGCACTCAGGATGTCCATCATCAGCAGAAAGGGGATGTCAGCGAACACCCGGTCCATGTGTTCAAACTGCAAGACAAGGAGAAAGATCCACATGCTAATTGTCTGCTGAAAAATATCATCACCTCACAAGGTCTTCAGTATAGATATTTAGTTTAGAGATACAGCGCGGAAACAGGCCCCTTCGGCCCACCGGGTCCGCGCCGACCAGCGATCCCCGTACACTAACACTATCCTACACCAACTAGGGACAAATTTTACATTTATACCAAGCCAATTAACCTACAAACCTGCACGTCTTTGGAGTGTGGGAGGAAACCGAAGATCTCGGAGAAAACCCTCGCAGGTCACGGGGAGAACGTACAAACTCCCTACAGACGGCACCCGTAGACGGGATGGAACCCGGGTCTCCGGCACTGCATTCGTTGTAAGGCGGCAACTCTACCGCTGCGTCACCAAGTGATAGGAGCAGAATTAAGCCATTCATCCCATCAAGTCTACTCCGCCATATAATGATAGCAGATCTATCTTTCCCTCCTAACCCCATTCTCCTGTACTAATCAAGAATCTACAGGGCCCTCCACTTGGCACTGTTTGGGACAAAGACCCATCATTTATTTATTTGCCTCTGTACTCCATAATTTGAGATTTGTAATAGAAAAAAATCACATGTGGTTAAAGTGCACATTGTCAGTATTTAATAAAGGCCATTTATATACATTTTGGTTTCACCATGTTGAAATTACAGCTGTGTTTATACATAGTCCCCCCCATTTCAGGGCACCATAATGTTTGAGACACATGTCTTCACAGGTGTTTGTAATTGTTCAGGTGTGTTTAATTGCCTCCTTAATGCAGGTATAAGAGAACTTTCCTCCAGGTCTTTCCTGGAGGTCTTTCCTCCAGTCTTTCCATCACCTTTGGAAACTTTTATTGCTGTTTATCAACATGAGGACCAAAGTTGTGCCGATGAAAGTCAACGAAGCCATTATGAGGCTGAGAAACGAGAATAAAACTGTTAGAGACATCAGCCAAACCTTAGGCTTACCAAAATCAACTGTTTGGAACATCATTAAGAAGAAAGAGGGCACTGGTGAGCTTACTAATCACAAAGGGGCTGGCAGGCCAAGGAAGACCTCCACAGCTGATGACAGAAGAATTCTCTCTATAATAAAGAAAATCCTCAAACACCTGTCCAACAGATCAGAAACACTCTTCAGGAGTCAGGTGTGGATTTGTCAATGACCACTGTCCGCAGAAGACTTCATGAACAGAAATACAGAGGCTACACTGCAAGATGCAAACCACTGGTTAGCCGCAAAAATAGGATAGCCGGGTTACAGTTTGCCAAGAAGTACTTAGAAGAGTAACCACAATTCTGGAAAAAGGTCTTGTAGATAGATAAGACAAAGATTAACTTCTATCAGAGTGATGGCAAAAGCAAAGTATGGAGGAGAGAAGGAACTGCCCAAGATCCAAAGCACACCACCTCATCTGTGAAACACGGTGGTGGGGGTGTTATGGCCTGGGCATGTATGGCTGCTGAAGGTACTGGCTCACTTATTTTCATTGATGATACAACTGCTGATGGTAGTAGCATAATGAATTCTGAAGTGTATAGACACATTCTATCTGCTCAAGGTCAAACAAATGCCTCAAAACTCATTGGCCGGCGGTTCATTCTACAGCAAGACAATGATCCCAAACATACTGCTAAAGCAACAAACGAGTTTTTCAAAGCTAAAAAGTGGTCAATTCTTGAGTGGCCAAGTCAATCACCCGATCTGAACCCAATTGAGCATGCCTTTTATATGCTGAAGAGAAAACTGAAGGGGACTAGCCCCCAAAACGAGCATAAGCTAAAGATGACTGTAATACAGGCCTGGCAGAGCATCACCAGAGAAGACACCCAGCAACTGGTGATGTCCATGAATCGCAGACTTCAAGCAGTCACTGCTTGCAAAGGATATGTAACAAAATACTAAACACGACTACTTTCATTTACATGACATTGCTGTGTCCCAAACATTATGGTGCCCTGAAATGGGGAGACTATGTATAAACACTGCTGTAATTTCAACATGGTGAAACCAAAATGTATAAAAATGACCGTTATTAAAATCTGACAATGCGCACTTTAACCACATGTGATTTTTTTCTATTACAAATCTCAAATTGTGGAGTACAGAAGCAAATAAATAAATGATGGGTCTTCGTCCCAAACATTATGGAGGGCCCTGTATCTATCTCTGCCTTAAATATCCGTATCACTTTGTGCAGCGTGGGCACAGATAGCTAGTTGATATTCAGTTTAGTTTATTGTCACGTGTACCGAGGTACAGTGAAAAGCTTTTGCTGCGTGCTAATCAGTCAGCGGAAAGACAATACACGATTACAATCGAGCTGTCCGCAGTGTACAGAGCAGTACAGAGTTAAAAGTGTGGAGCGATTTGTGAGAATCACCCAATCTTCTTCAAGATGGGCGGAGAAGATCTACGAAGCTGTCGCCAGGACTCGAGGGGCCTGAGCTACAGGGAGAGGTTGAGCAGGCTAGGAGCGCTGGAGGATGAGAGATGATCTTATAGGGGTGTATAAGATCATGGGAGGAATAGAGCCGGTAAATGCACAGTTGGGGAATCAAGAACCAGAGGACATAGGTTTAGGTGAGGGGAGGAAAGAATAAGAACTCGAGCGGTAACTTTTTCACACAAAGGGTGGTGGGTGTATGGAACGAGCTGCCGGAGGAGGTAGTTGAGGCTGGGACTATTGCAATGTTTAAGAAACATTTAGACAGGTACATGTTTCACAAAATGCTGGAGTAACTCAGCAGGTCAGGCAGCATCTCAGGAGAGAAGGAATGGGTGACGTTTCGGGTCTGAAACGTCACCCATTCCTTCTCTCCTGAGATGCTGCCTGACCTGCTGAGTTACTCCAGCATTTTGTGAAATAAATACCTTCGATTTGTACCAGCATCTGCAGTTATTTTCTTAGACAGGTACATGGATAGGACAGGTTGGGAGGGATATTGGCCAAATGCAGGAGACAATTGAGATGGAATTGGCCCGTGGAAGTCTGGCTGTGGGAACGGATCTGCCGGCTCAGGCCGGGCCGGAGTTCCAGAGCCCCGGCTGCAGGGGGCAGATTCGACATGCTGATCGGCCGCTGGAGTCCCGATGAGCTCGGCTTCCATTTTGCTGCAGAATCTGAGAACAGGTTTATGCAGAATTTTTACGTTTTTGCACGTATTTTAAAAAGTTGATATCCATACAATTACTACTTCTGCATCCAGAAATCTGGAGATTGTTCAACACTAATAGAGCAAAAAGTAGATACATTAAATTAAGGAAATGAGAATGCAGAGTTCGTTATTTTAATGGTGTCGTTAGATTATCACACTGTAATGATATATCACGTTCTTTAGTTTAAGACATAGCGTGAAAGCGGGCCCTTTGACCCACCGAGTCCACACTGGCCCGCGATCACCCATACACAACCTCAAACCTATGCACCTGGGACAATTTACACAAGCTAATTAGCCTCCAAACCTGTTTATGTCTGTGGCAATGTGGGAGGAAACTGGAGCACCCGGAGAGAAAACCCATGTGGTCGCAGGGAGAACATGCAAACTCCCTGAAGACAGTCGCTGGAGTCAGGATCTAACCCAGGTCTCTGGTGCTGTGAGGCAGCAACTCTACCGCTGCACGCCCATTATAGTTGCACGGCTGGCTGCTAGACGCATAACTGTAGCTGCACAACTATTTATAAATGAGGCAGTTACTTTTACAGATATTGTGACGTAAAGAAAAGATTGCTGAACAGGGCAGAGAAGAAGAGATGGCAGATGCTTGAATCTTGAGCAAAGCACGCAAAGTGGTGGGGGAACGCAGCGGGTCAGGCAGCATCTGTGGAGCGAATGGACCGGCGATGTTTCGGATCGGGTTCGTTCTTCCGATGATAAGAACTTATTGTAGCTACTTACTTTTGTGGAAACAAACTTTGCAGTGACGTCAAATGGGACAACTGTTTCAATGGTGATGGTCTCGTCCTGAAAGGTAGAGAGATTTTTAAAAAAGATTTCAACGCCGTCACCAGTTATAAAACTTAGACCTAGAATCATAGAATTTTATAAAATGGGGGGGTCCATTCAGCCCATCAAGTTTGTGCCAGGTCTTTCAAAAGAGTCGTAAACTCAAGAGCCATACAGCATGGAAACAGGCCCTTCAGCTCAACCTGCCCACATCGACCAACTTGTCCCACCTGCCTGCATTTGGCCCATGTCCCTCTAAACCTATCCTATCCGTGTACCTGTTTAAATGTTTCTTAAACTATGTGGTTTAATCTAAAGCAAAACTAAACAGCTTTTTCACCACTGCAAGACCGCAAATTAGTTTTGTATGTGTACAAGTTGCCTTTGTTAACCGACAGCAGAATTTCCACAAAGATTTCTATTTCATAAGTTCATACATCACAGGAGCAGAATTAGGCCATTCGGCCCATCGGGTCGACTCCGCCATTCAATCGCGGCTGATCTATCTCTCCCTCCTAACCCCATCCTCCTGCCTTCTCCCCTTAACCCCTGACATCTGCAGTATTCAAGAATCTATCTATTTCTGCCGTAAAAATATTCACTGACTTGGCCTCCACAGCCGTCTGTGGCAATGAATTCCACAGATTCACCACCCTCAGATGAAGAAATTCCTCCTCATCTCCTTCCTAAAGGAATGTCCTTTAATTCTGAGGCTGTGCCCTCTGATCCTAGACCCTCCCACTGGTGGGAACATTCTCTCCACATCCACAGTGTCCAGGATATAAGCAAAGAATTTAATGGGACCATTCACAACTTCAAAGAATTTGCTTTCAATGAGGTCAAGTCGAGGGCCTGAGCTACAGGGAGCGACTGGGCAGGCTCGTTGTATTCCTTGGAGTGCAAGAGGCTCAAGTGCGATCTTATACAGGACAAAGGTGAAAGGAGAAAGATTTAATAGATACCTGAGGTGGCAACTTTTTCATACAGAGGGTGACAGGGTATCTGGAAAAACTGCCAGATGTAGTGGTTGATGCTGGTCTGTGACATTTAAAAGTTATTTGGACAAACTACGGACACTTTTGAAAAATATGAAAGTGGATAAGTCTCCAGGTCCTGATAGGATATTCCCTAGGACATTGAGGGAAGTTAGTGCAGAAATAGCAGGGGCTATGACGGAAATATTTCAAACGTCATTAGAAACGGGGTGATGTACCTATCTCCAATAAAAAATTTATTCAAAAAAAAAAAAAAAGAAACGGGGATGGTGCCGGAAGATTGGCGCATTGCGCATGTTGTGCCTTTGTTTAAAAAAGGTTCTAAAAGTAAACCTAGCAATTATAGACCTGTTAGTTTGACGTCTGTGGTAGGAAAATTAATGGAAGATACTTAGGGACAATATATATAATCACATGGATAAACAAGGCCTGATTAGAAACAGTCAACATGAATTTGTGCCTGGAAGGTTATGTTTGACTAATCTTCTTGAATTTTTTGGAGGTTACCAGGGAAATTGATAAGGGCAAGGCCGTGGATGTTGTCTATATGGACTTCAGTAAGGCATTTGACAAGGTTCCACATTGAAGGTTGATTAAGAAGGTTAAATCGTTGGGTATTAATAGTGAGGTTGCAAGATGGATTCAACAATGACTGAATGGGAGATACCAGAGGGTAATGGTTGACAACTGTATGTCAAGTTGGAGGCCAGTGTCTAGTGGAGTACCCCAAGGATCTGTGTTGGGTCCACTGTTGTTTGTCATTTACATTAATGATCTGGATGATGGTGTGGCAAATTAGATTAGTAAGTATGCAGATGATACTAAGATAGGTGGTGTAGTTAATAATGAAGTAGATTTTCAAAGTCTACAGAGAGACTTGGGACTTTTGGAAGGGTGGGCTGAGAGATGGCAGATGGAGTTTAATGCTGATAAGTGTGAGGTGCTGCATTTTGGAAGGACAAATCAAAATAGGACGTACAGGGTAAATGGTAGGGAATTGAGGAATGCAGTGGAACAGAGGGATCTGGGAATAACTGTGCATTGTTCCCTGAAGGTGGAATCTCATGTGGATAGGGTGGTGAAGAAGGCGTTTGGTATGCTTGCCTTTATAAATCAGAGCATCGAATATAGAAGTTGGGATGTAATGTTAAAATTGTACAGGGCATTGGTGAGGCCGAATCTGGAGTATGGTGTGCAGTTCTGGTCGCCAAATTATAGGAAGGATGTCGACAAAATGGAGAGGGTACAGAAGAGATTTACTAGAATGTTGCCTGGGCTTCAGCACTTAAGCTACAGAGAGAGGTTGAACAGGTTGGGTCTTTATTCTTTGGAGCGTAGAAGGTTGAGGGGGGACTTGATAGAGGTTTTTTAAATTTTAAGAGGGACGGACAGAGTTGACGTGGGTAGGCTTTTCCCTTTGAGAGTGGGGAAGATTCCAGCAAGGGGACATAGCTTCAGAATTGAGGGACAAAGGTTTAGGGGTAACACGAGGGGGAACTTCTTTACTCAGAGGGTGGTGGCTGTATGGAATGGGCTTCCGGTGGAAGTGGTGGAGGCAGGCTCGATTTTATTATTTGAGAGTAAATTGGATAGGTATATGGATGGGAGGGGATTGGAGGGTTATGGTCTGAGAGCAGATAGATGAGACTAGGTCAGAGAGAGTGGTCGGCGTGGATTGGTAGGGCCGAACGGGCCTGTTTCCGTGCTGTAGTTGTTATATGGTTATATGGTTATATGGTTATAAGTACATGTCGTAGAAGATGCAACCAGCCCCGACCCGGGGTCCGATCGCCCGGCGCGGGGGAGCTGAGATCCCCCCCCGATGCGGGAGCTTGATCGCCCAGACGCGCAGGGGCCCGACCACCGGCTACGGGGGCCAAGCTCGTCTCGTCACCGGAAGGCTCGAGGCCCCCGACCGCGGGAGGACAAAGAAGGGAGGAGATTGAACTTTTTTTTCGCCTTCCATCACAGTGAGGAATGTGGAGGAGTCACTGTGGTGGATGTTGATGTTAAAATGTATTTGTGTGTCCTGTTGTTCTTTATTGGTATGACTGTACGGCAAATCAAGTTCCTCGTACATAGAAACATAGAAAATAGGTGCAGGAGTAGGCCATTCTGCCCTTCGAGCCTGCACCGCCATTCAATATGATCATGGCTGATCATCCAACTCAGTATCCCGTACCTGCCTTCTCTCCATACCCCCTGATCCCTTTAGCCACAAGGGCCACATCTAACTCCCTCTTAAATATAGCCAATGAACTGGCCTCAACTACCTTCTGTGGCAGAGAATTCCACAGATTCACCACTCTCTGTGCGAAAAAAAACGTTCTCATCTCGGTCCTAAAAGACTTCCCCCTTATCCTTAAACAGTGACCCCTTGTTCTGGACTTCCCCAACATCGGGAACAATCTTCCTGCATCTAGCCTGTCCAACCCCTTAAGAATTTTGTACGTTTCTATAAGATCCCCCCTCAATCTTCTAAATTCCAGCAAGTACAAGCCGAGTCTATCCAGTCTTTCTTCATATGAAAGTCCACCCATCCCAGAAATCAATCTGGTGAACCTTCTCTGTACTCCCTCTTTGGCAAGAATGTCTCTCCTCAGATTAGGAGACCAAAACTGTACGCAATACTCCAGGTGTGGTCTCACCAATGCCCTGTACAACTGCAGCAGAACCTCCCTGCTCCTATGCTCAAATCGTTGCAAAACATATTGGCTAATAAAGTATGATTATGATTATCAAAAATGTTTTGGAGGGATCTGGGCCAACTGCAAGACTAGTGCAGATGAGGCATCTTGGTCGACATGGGCAAGAAAGGCCAAAGGGACCGTTTCCATGCTGTACAACTATGACTCTTGTGCACAGAGCCCCACGGACAGCAATAAGTCATTTTAGTAATGTTTTAGAAACATAGGTGCAGGAGGAGGCCATTTGGCCCTTCGAGCCACCACCGCCATACATTGTGATCACGGCTGATCATCCACAATCAGTAACCCGTGCCTGCCTTCTCCCCGTATCCCTTGATTCCGCTAGCCCCCAGAGCTCTATCTAACTCTCTTTTAAATTCATCCAGTGAATTTACTCCACTGCCTTCTGTGGCAGAGAATTCCAACTCTCTGGGTGAAAAAGTTTATTCTCACCTCAGATATAAATGGCCTCCCCCTTTATTCTTAAGACTGCGGCCCCTGGTTCTGGACTCCCCCAATTCTGCTCCTGTAATTATTGTTGGGATAAATATTGTGTGGGATAATAGGAAGAACACACCCCTGTGGAGCAAGGATTAAACCCATGTGGTATGACTCAAGATCAGAGTGGCACTCTGCCAGCATATTGACCTTTAATTTAGTTACAATAATGATAATAGATTAACATGGTAAAGTATTTTCAATGGATAGTCATCAGTGGGTTTTTTTTCAGGAAGATGAGGCTGACAATTTGTGCATGGTGATTCACGGACAGCAAGAAGCCATTATAGTAACGTTATTTTAGGGATATTAATAATGTACAAATAATGCACAGCAAGAACACAACCTGTGGTGTTATTGCATCTTACGTTATTGTCACGTGTACGGCGGTACAGTGAAAAGCTTTTTTGTTGCGTGTTATCCAGTCAGCGGAAAGGCTGTACATGGTTGCAACCGAGCCGTCCACGGTGTACAGATACATGATGAAGGGAATAATGCTCAGTGCAAGGTAAAGTCCGATTAAAGATAGTCCGAGGGTCTCCAATGAGGTACATGGTAGGTCAAGACCCCTCTCTGGTTGTTGGTAGGATGTTTCAGTTGCCTGATAACAGCTGGGAAGAAACTGTCCCTGAATCTGGAGGTGTGCGTTTTCACACTTCTATACCTCTTGCCTGATGGGAGAGGGAGTGACCGGGGTGATATTGATTATGCTCAAGATCAAAGCAGGTTTATTTACTGCTAGTATCACTGGGTGGCGCTGTGAGCGATGGCAGCCTCGCCTACAATCTGCCTGTCTTTTTTGTTATTTTTCATGTGTTTTAAAAAGTTTGTGTTAATGTTCTCTGGTTTGTTTTATGTGGGGGGGGGGGGGGGGGGGGGGGGGGGGTGGGGGGGAGGCGGGGGAAACCTTTTTTCAATCTCTTACCTTGCCGGAGATGCGATTGTTTTGCGGATCGTATCTCCGGTCGCTCTGCGGCCTAACATCGTGGAGCTGGCGGCCTTGCTCGGGACTGACTTTGAGCCTCGTCGCGGGGCCGTGGACTGAACATTGGAGCCTGCGATCCCTTGCCTGGGATCCACGCTCCAACCGCGCGGCCTGCGGATTCCAACATCGAGGAGCTCGCCGTCTCGGGTAGAGACTGATGTCGGGAAGCTCCAAAGTCACAGGAGGTTCAACCAGCCCCAACCCGGGGTCCGATCGCCCTGCGCGGGGGAGCTGAGATCCCCCCACGATGCGGGAGCCAAGATCGTCCCGTCAACGGAAGGCTCGGGGCTCTCGACCGCGGGAGGACAAAGAAGGGAAGAGATTGAATTTTTTCTTCGCCTTCCATCATGGTGAGGAATGTGGAGGAGTCACTGTGGTGGATGTTGATGTTAAAATGTATTTTGTGTGTTTTGTTGCTTTTTATTGGTACGACTGTATGGCAAATCCAATTCCTCGTATGTTGCAAAACATACTTGGCTAATAAAGTATGACGATGATTGTGATTAAGATATTTAAAATAGATTAACGTGGCAAAGGAGAAAAGCTGATGCACCTACAGTTTGAGGGTTTAAAAGAGAAACCACCAACCTTGTGACATTTGCAAATGATTTCCTTGCCTTCAACGATGGTAGTAACAACATACGAGACGTGAACCAAGAAAACTCTCGTTCCAACCTGGGCGCACCTGATGTACAGAGGCTTCTCCACCTGTGCAAGATTTCAACAATTAGTTGTGTGTGTGTGTTATTAAACATCATCCAACGTTAGGATTTTACTCAAAAATGAACTTGCCAAATTACGACCACATTCGAAACATAGACCTCCATACATTTCCCATCCATGTACCTATCCACGTCATTTGGATGTTGTTATAACACCCGCCAACTACCTGGTCTGGCAAGTTGTTCCATTTATCCACCACCACCCTTATGGTGGAAAAATATACCCCTCATGATTTTATACATCTCTAGAAAATCACCCCTGTCTCCTGCACTCCAAGGAATAGAGTCCAAGCCTGCTTTAGTTTTAGATTTTCTTCAGATATACAGCGTGAAAACAAGCCCTTCGGCCCTTTGATTCCATGCTGACCAACAATCACCCATTCACACTGGTTCTATCCTACACTCTGGGGGCAATTTACAAGGCCAATTAACCTACAAACCTACACGTTTTTGGAATGTGGGAGAAAACCTGAGCACCCGCAGAAAACCTGCAAAGTGCTGCAGTCTGAAAAAGGGTCCCAAACCCAAAACATCGCCCATCCATGTTCTCCAGATGTGCTGAGTTACTCCAGCACTTTGTGCCCATCCTTGTAAATCTTCTCTGCACACTTTCCATAAACTTGTGCAATTGATCCTGCTATCTTCATATCTAGTTAACCCTTGTTATTACAGACCTCTTTATAAAGGATCTTGGTTATAACGGACTGTCTTTTTAACAATGCGGAGGCTATTGAAATTGACAAGGCATTGAAATTGACGGGGCATTGAAATTGACGGGGCATTGAAACTGACGAGGCATTGAAATTGACGAGGAATGGAAATAGCCGAGGCATGGAAATTGGCACGGCATGGAAATTGACAAGGCATTGAAATTGACAAGGCATTGAAGTTGACAAGGCATTGAAGTTGACAAGGCATTGAAGTTGACAAGGCATTGGAGTTGACAAAGCATTGAAGTTGACAAGCATTCACTTCGATCCACAGTTAACTCTATTAAACAATGTAACAAACAGCCTTTAGCAGTTTTAGCTTGTAGTAACAAAAATACAATTTTAGCCGTTGAAAAACACTCATTGTTTTACGGAGTGGCCACCAGGTGGTTGAAGCGAATCCCTTACTTGGTTATAGGTAGCGCAGCGGTAGAGTTGCTGCTTTACAGCGAATGCAGCGCCGGAGACTCAGGTTCGATCCTGAATATGGGTGCTGCACTGTAAGGAGTTTGTACGTTCTCCCCGTGACCTGCGTGGGTTTTCTCCGAGATCTTCGGTTTCCTCCCACACTCCAAAGACGTACAGGTATGTAGGTTAATTGGCTGGGTAAATGTAAAAATTGTCCCTAGTGGGTGTAGGATAGTGTTAATGTACGGGGATCACTGGGCGGCACGGACTTGGAGGGCCGAAAAGGCCTGTTTCCGGCTGTATATATATGATATGATAGCGGACAATCGGCAATAACGGACACCGTCCCCATTGCTACGTGATAACGGCGGTTGACAGCATTACTATTTCTGCTTCACGCGCAAGCCCGTGGGGCAGGTTTACCTTCGCTGCTGGAAGCAAGTCTCCAATTGGAATATCAGGAAGCAGAGCTGGGCAGGAGTCATCGCACATCTCCGTGTCATCAAGGGTAATGTGGGTCGTCTGAGTGAGGTTGGCATCCTGGCCTGAAAACGGTACAAACAGAATCCTGTCACTGTTGCCTTTCACCCAGAGAGTTGTGAATCTGTGGCATT
Organism: Rhinoraja longicauda; assembly: GCF_053455715.1. NCBI lineage: Eukaryota > Metazoa > Chordata > Chondrichthyes > Rajiformes > Arhynchobatidae > Rhinoraja > Rhinoraja longicauda. The sequence continues at coordinate 94,536,534 of NC_135955.1, read as the reverse complement.
ATCTGCCACAGTGCAGCGTAGGTTTACTAGGTTAATTCCCGGAATGGCAGGACCATCATATGTTGAAAGACTGGAGCGCCTAGGTTTGTATACACTGGAATTTAGAAGGATGAGAGGAGATCTTATCGAAACGTATAGGATTATTAAGGGGTTGGACACGTTAGAGGCAGGAAACATGTTCCAAATGTTGGGGGAGTCCAGAACAAGGGGCCACAGTTTAAGAATAAGGGATAGGCCATTTAGAACTGAGATGAGGAAGAACTTTTTCAGTCAGAGAGTTGTGAATCTGTGGAATTCTCTGCCTCAGAAGGCAATGGAGGCCAATTCTCTGAATGCATTCAAGAGAGAGCTGGATAGAGCTCTTAAGGATAGCGGAGTCAGGGGGTATGGGGAGAAGGCAGGAACGGGGTACTGATTGAGAATGATCAGCCATGATCACATTGAAAGGCGGTGCTGGCTCGAAGGGCCGAATGGCCTCCTCCTGCACCTATTGTCTATAGAAGGCAGTGGAGGCCAATTCACTGGATGAATTTGAAACAGTCAGATAAGAGCTCTAGGGGCTAGCGGAATCGTGTACTCGGTACAGTGAAGCCCAGAGGTATTTCTACTTTAGTGACCAAATATGCACAAATTTGCATTAATCTTTGATCTTTAATCAGCGTTCTACTCGACCAAACATGGAGGTCACATCAGACGCAGACGAGGGATTGAGGGTGAAGGGTTCCGACCCGTAACGTCACCTGTCCTCTTTCTCCAGTGATGCTGCCTGACCCGCTGAGTTACTCCAGCATTTTGAGCCTATCTTCGGGATTGAGGACAATGTGGAACTGAGGTAGACATAAAGTCTGAATATACTGAAGGTGACATTTTAGACAATATTCAATAGGTGCAGGAGGAGGCCATTCGGCCCTTCGAGTTAGCACCGCCATTCAATGTGGTCATGGCTGATCATTCTCAATCAGTACCCCGTTCCTGCCTTCTCTCCATACCCCCTGACTCCGCTATCCTTAAGAGCTCTATCTAGCTCTCTCTTGAATGCATTCAGAGAATTGGCCTCCACTGCCTTCTGAGGCAGAGAATTCCGCAGATTCACAGCTCTGTGGGTGAAACGTGACAGGGACTGCGACGGGGCTGCGGTGGCTCGTCAGCCGCTCGGCGACTGGTACCTGGTTTTAATCCCGCTGTGAGCTTCACGTCTCCCGCGGTGGTGACCTCCTCCGACTTCACGGTCACCGCCAAGCAGTACATCTCATTGGTCAAGGTGGGCGGCTCGTGGCGTAACTGCACCGACACCTTCGGGATACGGGATATCACCCTGAACGTCACAAAAGACAGAAACAAAAATCAATCCATCGCTGACAGTGCAATCTGTGGGGTGAAACTCTGGAGTGAATTGGACGCAGAACCCAAGCAAAGAAACAAACATTCATTAACTCAGTTTAAGAAGATGTACAAAAAAATTATTTCCCAGAGGTATGAGAATGGGGAGGGGCTGTGATGACGGGTAAGTTTTAGTTTATTGACACGTGTGGTATTCGCAGTGCACATAGAATTTGGATGATTGTTTGTAAACTGCATATATGTATCTGCATATATATGTCTGAAGAAGGGTCTCGACCCGAAAAGTCACCCATTTCTTCTCTCCCGAGATGCTGCCTGACCTGCTGAGTTACTCCAGCATTTTGTGAATAAATACCTTCTATATGTATTTTGCGTGTGTGCATATATGTGTATATATGTAGTGTAAGAAAATAACTGCAGATGCTGGTACAAATCGAAGGTATTTATTTCACAAAATGCTGGAGTAACTCAGCGGGTCAGGCAGCATCTCGGGAGAGAAGAAATGGGTGACGTTTCGGGTCGAGACCCTTCTTCAGACTTTAGATTTTTTTTTTAGATTTTTAGATTTAGATACAGCGCGGAAACAGGCCCTTCGGCCCACCGGGTCCGCGCCGCCCAGTGATCCCCGCACACTAACACTATCCTACACCCACTAGGGACAATTTTTACATTTGCCCAGCCAATTAACCTACAAACCTGCACGTCTTTGGAGTGTGGGAGGAAACCGAAGATCTCGGAGAAAACCCACGCAGGTCACGGGGAGAACGTGCAAACTCCGTACAGACGGCGCCCGTAGTCAGGATCAAACCTGAGTCTCCGGCGCTGCATTCGCTGTAAGGCAGCAACTCTACCGCTGCGCCACCGTGCAAAGGCCCGCCCCTGAGATGCTGCCTGACCTGCTGAGTTACTCCAGCATTTTGTGTATATATGCATGTATATATGTGGCATATATATGGATATATGTCTGTATGCATATGTTTATGTATGTACTAGACCAAGTGGACCCGTTGGGCACATTCCTCGTGGGGGGGGGGCAAGGAAGGGGAGTGGGTGCCACTCACCTCAGCCCCTTGGCACCAGTGCTGCAGCCAGAGCGAGCCGTGGACCCAAAGCCTCTCCTGTAATGGTCTAGCACCCTCACCCCCCCCACCCCTCTCAATCTCCCTTATCTCCCCTCTGCCCCCCACTCATCCATACGTAGATGAGATAAAGTTTGTGAATTAATTGATGGGTGGCAGAGAAGGGATAGGAATAAATAAGTGTATACTTCCCCCTACTTTTCGAACATGGAAGATTTAATGTGTGTTGTTTATGAGAATTTATTCATTGAGTTTGTGTATAGGTTTATCGTTCATTTCATTTTATTGTTATTTTGTTTTGTTTTAATCTTTTTTTTGTTTTACATGTTCGAAATAAAACAACAATAAAGGATCATTTTATATTTGCAATTCCTTCTGCAGTTGTACAGGGCCCTAGTGAGACCGCACCTGGAGTACTGTGTGCAGTTTTGGTCTCCAAATTTGAGGAAGGATATTCTTGCTATTGAGGGCGTGCAGCATAGGTTCACCAGGTTAATTCCCGGAATGGCGGGACTGTCGTATGTTGAAAGACTGGAGCGACTAGGCTTGTATACACTGGAATTTAGAAGGATGAGAGGGGATCTTATCGAAACGTATAAGATTATTAAGGGGTTGGACACGTTACAGGCAGGAAACATGTTCCCAATGTTGGGGAGTCCAGAACAAGGGGCCACAGTTTAAGAATAAGGGGTCGGCCATTTAGAACTGAGATGAGGAAAAACCTTTTCAGTCAGAGAGTTGTGAATCTGTGGAATTCTCTGCCTCAGAAGGCAGTGGAGGCCAATTCTCTGAATGCATTCAAGAGAGAGCTAGATAGAGCTCTTAAGGATAGCGGAGTCAGGAGGTGTGGGGAGAAGGCAGGAACGGGGTACTGATTGAGAATGATCAACCATGATCACATTGAATGGCGGTGCTGGCTCGAAGGGCCGTATAGCCTCCTCCTGCACCTATTGTCTATTGTCTAAAGCTTCAAAGCAGCGGTTTGGTTTAGTTTAGTTGAGCTTATTATTGTCACATGTACCAAGATACATGCACGATCGGTAGAGCATTGGGGAAGATACAGAGTGCAGAGTATAGTTTAGTTTTTTCGTTTAGTTTAGCTTAGTTTAGGGATACATCGCTGAAACAGGCCCTTCGGCCCACCGGGTCCGCACCGACTAGCGATCCCCGCACACTAACACTTTCCTACACACACTAGGGACAATTTACACTTATACCATCCAATTAACCGACAAACCTGTACGTCTTTGGAGTGTGGGAGGAAACCGAAGATCTCGGAGGAAACCCACGCAGGTCACGGGGAGAACGTACAAACTCCGTACGGACAGCACCCGTAGTCGGGATGGAACCCGGCCGGATCTCTGGTGCTATAAGGCAGCAGCTCGACCCGCTGCGCCGCCGTGCCGCCCAATTGTAGTAAACCTATTGCAGTAAACAAAACGATGCTTTCTGGTACTCACATGGTGCTTGCCAGTATTGTAATGTTGTCCCAGCAGACTTCATTGTCGGGCAGCTTTGGTCGGCGTTTAAAGGATCGACTGGCCTGCAAGGCCTCCTGGCAAGAGGCTGCGTCGCCCCCACCACCCCTCCAGTTTAGTATCACACACCTGCCCGTGTCAGAGCCCAGCACAAGGTCTACAGACGTCATCTGAGGAAGACAAATAATATCGCATCACAGTAAACTACTGAGTCTCGTCCCAGCCGTTATCAGGCAACCGAACCATCCTACCACAACCAGAGAGACAATAGACAATAGGTGCAGGAGGAGGCCATTCGGCCCTTTGAGCCAGTACCGCCATTCAATGTGATCATGGCTGATCATTCTCAATCAGTACCCCGTTCCTGCCTTCTCCCCATACCCCCTGACTCCGCTATCCTTAAGAGCTCTATCTAGAAGCAGTGCTGAACTACTATCTACCTCATCAGAATTAGAATCAGAATTACCTTTATTTGTCATCCAAAAAAACAAATCTTTTGGACGGGATTTCATCACCCACAGTCCAACAATAAGAGCAATAAAATAAGCAATTACACAACCACAACCAACACAAAACAAAAAAACCCCAAAAAGAAACATCCATCACAGTGAGTCTCCTCCAGTCCCCTCCTCACTGTGATGGAAGGTCAGAATGTCTTTCCCCTTCCCCTGCCGTCTTCTCCCGCGGTCAGGCTGGACGGTGAAAGGTGACCCTCGGACTATCCTAGATCGGACTTTGCAGGCTTTACCTTGCACTAAATGTTATTCCCTTATCATGTATCTATTGCTCGGTTGTAATCATGTATTGTCTTTCTGCTGACTGGGATGGCACGCAGCTAAAGCTGTCACCCAGTAGCTCGGTACACGTGACAATAAATTAAACTAAACAACGTCTTTTAATTTAGTTTTAGTTTATTGTCACGTGTACCGAGGTACAGTGAAAAGCTTTTTGTTGCGTGCTATCCAGTCAGCGGTAAGACTTTATGTGATTACAATCGAGCCGTCCACAGTGGACGGGTGTCAGGGGCTATGGGGAGAAGGCAAGAGAATGGGGTTGCGAGGGAAAGATAGATCGGTCACGATTGAATGGCGGGGTAGACTTGATGGGCCGAATGGCCTAATTCTGCTCCGAGCACTTATGAACTTATAAGTTACAGGATAAAGAGAATAACATAACGTCCAGTAAAGTCCGATTAAAGATAGTCCAAGGGTTTCCAATGAGCTAGATGGTAGCTCAGGACTGCTCTCTAGTTGGTGATAGGACGGTTCAGTTGCCTGATTGCTGTAGATTTTTGGTATTATTTGCAGCAAAAATACAAAGCAATCTTACAATTTTAGAATTCCAGGGCAGCACAGTGGTGCAGCTGGTTGGTGACTTATAGACATTAGACAATAGGTGCAGGAGGAGGCCATTTGGCCCTTCGAGCCAGCACCGCCATTCATTGTAATCATGGCTGATCATCCACAATCAGTACCCCGTTCCTGCCTTCTCCCCATACTCCCTGACTCCGTTATCCTTAAGAGCTCTATCTAGCTCTCGCTTGAAAGCATCCAGAGAATTGGCCTCCACTGCCTTCTGAGGCAGAGAATTCCACAGATTGCTGCCTCACAGCTCCATAGACCCAGGTTGGATCCTGACTACGTGTGCTGTCTATGTGGGGAGTTTACATGTTCTCCCCGTGACCATGTAAGCTTCCCCTAGGTGAACCCGTTTCCTCTCATATCCCAAAGACGTGCGGGTCTGTAGGTTAATTGGCCTCTGTAAATTGATCCTCGAGTGTAGAGAGCGGATGAGAAAGTGGGATAATGTAGAACTAGTGTGAGCAGGTGATTAGTGAACAGCGTGGGCTCGGTGGGATAATGTAGAACTAGTGTGAGCAGGTGATTAGTGAACAGCGTGGGCTCAGTGGGATAATGTAGAACTAGTGTGAGCAGGTGATTAGTGAACAGCGTGGGCTCAGTGGGCCTTAGGGCCCGTTTCCATGCTGTATCTCTAAAGTAAACAATTGATGATACAAGGACCACGCAAAATGAACAATTTTTACCAGGATGTTGCCAGGACTAGAGGGTGTGAGCTACAGGGAGAGGTTGAGCAGGCTGGGTCTCTATTCCATGGAGCGCAGGAGGATGAGGGGAGATCTTATAGAGGTGCACAAAATCATGAGAGGAATAGATTGGGTAGATGCACAGAGTCTTTTACCCAGAGTAGGGGAATCGAGGATCAGAGGACACAGGTTCAAGGTGAAGAGGAAAAGATTTAATAGGAATCCGAGGGTAACTTTTTCACACAGAGGGTAGTGAGTGTATGGAACGAGCTGCCAGAGGAGGTAGTAGAGGCTGGGACTATCCCATCATTTCAGAAACAGTTGGACAGGTACATGGACAGGACAGGTTTGGAGGGATATGGACCAAACGCAGGCAAGTGGGACGAGTGTAGCTGGGACATTATTGGCCGGTGTGGGCACGTTGGGCCGAAGGGCCTGTTTCCACAATGTATCACTCTATGACTCTAACAGGGATTAGTTAGTCTAGTTTAGATTGTTGGAGATTGCAGAGGTGGTTAGAGATTGCAGTTTGTTGGAATAGGGTGTCAGGGATTACAGGGAGAAGGCAGGAGAATGGGAGGGAAAGATAGATCAGCCATGATTGAATAGCGAGTAGACTGGATGACTTATGAACACATTGTAATTTTTTTTGGACAGAGTGAAAGATTCATCATGAACTATATATTTGCTATTTATTCACAAAATGCTGGAGTAACTCAGCAGGTCAGGCAGCATCTCAGGAGAGAAGGAATGGGTGACGTTTCGGGTCGAGACCCTTCTTCAGGACGGGTCTGAAGAAGGGTCTCGACCCGAAACGTCACCCATTCCTTCTCTCCCGAGATGCTGCCTGACCTGCTGAGTTACTCCAGCATTTTGTGAATAAATCCTTCCATTTGTACCAGCATCTGCAGTTATCTTCTTATACTATATATTTGCTATAAGCTACAATTTCCTTTTATTAAAAATATATATATTTTGAAAATGCCAGCATGAAAAAAATCCTACCTCCACTTTCTTTCCAACATCCTCAGTCCGAGCGACGAACTTGAAGGTGCACAGCCTGGTCTTGCCAGGAACTAAGCACATGGTGCCCTGTGACGAGGCTTCCAGCAGGTCAGATGTTTGGTAGGTTTCTTCCACCACACAGTGCTGGTTGTACTCCTGGAATGGAAGAAATGATCCATTTCAGCAGCAGAAACAAAAATCAGGTCAGTCATACCGCATAGAAACAGGCCCTTCAGCCCCACATTCCCAAGATGCCCCGTCTGCACTCGCCCCCCCCCCCCCCCCCCCACTGCCCACGTCCCTCTAAACCATGTCTTGTCCATGTACCTGTCCAAATACCCACTTGGCAGGAAGGGACTGCAGATGCTGGTTTATACAAAATTCAAGATCAATTTATTGTCACATGTACCATTTAAGGTCCAGTGAAATTTGAGTTACCACACAGCCACATAAAGTAAAATGTAACATAAACATCCACCACAGCGGATTCCACATTCCTCACTGTGATGGAAGGTAATAAAGTTCAACCATCTTCATCTTTGTTCACCCGCGGTCGGGACTGTTGAACCGTCCGCAGTCGCCGCTGCCGACTGTCCGAGGCCCTCGCGTCGGGATGATCGAAACTCCCCGCGTCGGGACGGTTGAAACACTCTCCGCGGCATGGAGCTCCCGAGTCGGCCTCTTCTCACCAGAGACCACGGGCTTCACGGTGTTAAAGTCCACAGGCCCCGCGGTTGGAGCTCTCCAGTCGATCCTCGGCAAAGGATCGCAGCTCCGCGACGTTAAAGTCCGCGCCGCGCCTGCGGCTTGAAGTGCCGGGCCGGTCTCCAGGAAAGGCCGCCAACTCCTCCATGTTAGGCCGCAGTGGGGACGGAGATACGACATGGAGAAAAATCACATCTCCGTCGAGGTAAGAGATTGAAAAAAAGTTTTCCCCACCTTTCCCCCCCCCCCCCCCACCCCCCAAATAAAACAAACCAAGAAACACTAAAACATACTTTAACACATACTTAAAATAACAAAAACAGCAGAAAGGACAGACAGACTGTTGGCAAGGCAGCCGCTGTGGTGGTGCCACCCGGTGTCTACCGAAGATAGACACAAATTGCTGGAGTATCTCAGGACTGGACAGGCAGCTTCTCCGGAGAAAAGGAACAGGTGACGTTTCGGGACGGAATCCTTCTGCAGATTGATAGAGAAGCCCACGTGGCGGGGCTGGAAACTGGAAATGTCCTGAGCTAATTCTGCCACCACCACCATCGTCTACTGTACAAGTGATGGCTCCCACTGATTGTCGCCGGAAGCTTGCGCCCTTTTCAGGACGGATTTGAAACATGGATGATGGACACGAGAGAAGAAGCCTCCAGCATTTTGTGTTTATCTTTAGGACAAAACCCGTATCCTTTATGGATGGGTGAGCTTTGTCTCAGAATTCATCCTACCTGGTTGTTAAAACGGACGCAGAGCTTTGAAAATCGGAATGGATGAGGGCAGTCAGCTCGCAGATACACGTGCAGTTGGACGGGGTCATCAATGTGGAAACTTGGAGCCAGGAAACGGGCTTTACATTCAACTTCATGGAAGCAAACGTGGGGGAACAAACAAAACACTCAGTTACGGTTCAGTGAGCAACTCCAAATCAGAAGAATCCTACTTATCAGAACTGGCATGGTAGACAAAACAAGATGAAATAACTGCATTGAATGATTCCTATACTTTTGTTTATTTACAAAACATAGAACAGGGGGTATGGGGAGAAGGCAGGAACGGGGTACTGATTGAGAATGATCAGCCGATCACATTGAATGGCAGTGCTGGCTCGAAGGGCTGAATGGCCTCCTCCTGCACCTATTGTCTATTGTTACATCCTGAAATTTCAGAAGCATGAATTGGTGAAATTGGCAAAGATGGAGGGCTGTAAAGGCTGACCATATTTTAACAAGATGAATTTAAAGACAAAAGGTGTTGCGTGTCAAGAAGGAGCAGGTAATGAGGCAGATGATTGGCCATGATCATAGTGAATAGGAGAGCAGTTTTGAGGGGCTGAATGGCCCACACCTACGATTTACTTCTTCTTAACTCTTGATTTTCCACCTGGCCCCACAGCAGAAGCGTCCACATGGCGGGTATGGAAACTGGAAGTGTCCTGAGCTAATTCTGCTACCACCACCATCTATTGTACAAGTGGTACTCGCTGGAACTTGTACTCGCTATTGGACTATTGTACTCGCTGGAATTTGGAAGATTGAGGGGGGATCTTATGGAAACTTACAAAATTCTTAAGGGGTTGGACAAGCTAGATGCAGGAAGATTGTTCCCGATGTTGGGGAAGTCCACAACAAGGGGTCACAGTTTAAGGATAAGGGGGAAGTCTTTTAGGACCGAGATGAGAACGTTTTTTTTCACACAGAGAGTGGTGAATCTGTGGAATTCTCTGCCACAGAAGGTAGTTGAGGCCAGTTCATTGGCTATATTTAAGAGGGAGTTAGATGTGGCCCTTGTGGCTAAAGGGATCAGGGGGTATGGAGAGAAGGCAGGTGCGGGATACTGAGTTGGATGATCAGCCATGATCATATTGAATGGCGGTGCAGGCTCGAAGGGCCGAATAGCCTACTCCTGAACCTATTTTCTATGTTTCTATGATGGCTCCCACTGATTGTCGACGGAAGCTTGCGCCCTTTTCAGGACGGACGACGACAGTGATGTAACATTTGAAGAGTGTTAGATGGACATGAAAGAAGAAGCTTTTCCACCTTGTTCTGTTAAAAAGGCTTCTATTTTAATGTAACCAAGTTCACAAGTTCCAGCAGCAGAATTAGGCCATTCGGCCCATCAAGTCTACTGCACCATTCAAACATGGTTGATCTATCTATCCCTCCTAACCCCATTCTCCTGCCTTCTCCCCATATCCCCCGACACACGTACTAATCAAGAATCTGTCAATCTCCACCTTAAAAATATCCATTGACGTGGCCTCCACAGCCGTCTGTGGCAATGAATTCCACAGATTCACCACCCTCTTGACTAATTAAACATCTATATATTAAAACTCTCGTTTGTTTGTTTGTTTGTTCCTGAACTACAGACAGAACAGTGCCCGATAGCGCGACAATTTTAGGCCCACCTTACTCACCGTCGTCCCTTTGGTGCTAATGGAAGAAGTTTCATTGAAATCAGTGTTATATTTATAAGGTTATTCACATTTTAAAGTTTAAATCTATCTCCTAAGGAGGGAGGGGTGGAGGAATGAAGGGGGGAGGGGAAGGGGCAAAGGGGGAAGAGGAGAAGGGGGGACAGGAGAAGGGGAGGGGAGAAGGGGGAGGGGAGACGGGGGAGGGGGAGAAGGGGGAGGGGAGAAGGGGAGGGGAGAAGGGGGAGGGGAGACGGGGGAGGGGAGACGGGGGAGGGGAGACGGGGGAGGGGAGACGGGGGGAAGGGAGAAGGGGGGAAGGGGGGATGGGCAAAGGGGAGAAGGAGGGGAGGGGGAGGAAGGGGAAGGAAGGGGAGGGAAGAATAGGGAAGGGGGGGGGGGAGAGAGAGTGGAAGGGGGAGGAGTGGGTGCTGCACCAATCCAGGAGAGGTTTGGGCCCAACGGGTCCACTTGGTCTAGTTTTAATTTTAACTTGGTACTCACCAAATGGCACATAATCCTGCATTTCAATAGTAAACACATTACTTCCAGCTAAAGAGATGCGATCGGCCCACATTTTCTGAGCAGATTTGATGGCTTTGGGATCACATTCAGGCTCGGGGGCCGGGCTCTCGTTCTAATTTAAAGAAGACACAATAATTATTGGAATCTTGTTTTATTATTATGTTTTTAAGGAATTGGAAAACTGACGCCAGAAAATACCAACCATCAACACTTTGATCAGGTTCTTTTCTACACGAGATTTCTGTTCATCGCTGAGTGTGGACGCTGTCTTAGCAGTAAAGGAGGAGTAACCTTAGAAACGAGAGACTCGACCTACACTTGGTGCAGGAAAATAACTGCAGATGCCGGTACAAATCGAAGGTATCACAAGATGCTGGAGTAACTCAGCGGGTCAGGCAGCATCTCAGGAGAGAAGGAATTAGTGATGTTTCGGGTCGAGACCCTTCTTCAGACCTGAAACGTCATCCATTCCTTCTCTCCCGAGATGTTGCCTGACCCGCTGAGTTACTCCAGCATCTTGTGATACCTTCGATTTAAGCCAGCATCTGCAGTTTTTTTTCTCCAAGGCATCTCTGGAGAGAAGGAATGGGTGATGTTTTCGGGTCGAGACTCTTCTTCAGACTCTCCCAATAGCCCTTGAGTCTTGACAACAGCTTCTTCTGCAGAACCCGGTGGAGATTTTCGAGGGGTTTTTGAAGATTGCATTTTGACAGCATCTCCATTAGACAAATAAATTGCGATTGCAAGCCCTTATTTTATCGAGTGATAAAAGTGGTTTATTGACCTATTATTCCAGAAGTGTGAATGAAAGTGCTGTTATCTCAGCCCTTCTTTCAATTCGAGTCACTGGGAAAGAGCAATACTCTCTTGACACAGACAGGTGAGCACAGGATATGAGCAGCACCGTGGCACAGCGGTAGAGTTTCTGCCTCACAGCGCCAGAGACCCGGTTTCGATCCTGACTACAGACGCTGTCTGTACGGAGCTGTACACAGCTTGTCCCTGGGACCTGCTTGGGTTTTCCCCAGGTGCTCAGGTTAACTCCCACACTCCAAAGACTTACAGGTTTGTAAGTTAATTGGCTTTGAATGAATGAATGAATGAGTTTATTGGCCAAGTATGTGCACATACAAGGAATGTGCCTTGGTGCTCCGCTCGCAAATGACAACACGAGCATACAGTTAACACTTAAGAATAAAGCATAAACACATCAAAACAATAAGGATACACCATTACGGTCTAAACATGTGGGTGAAAATAAACCAGAGCAAAAAAGAAACTACAGACTTTGGTTACTCCAGCACTTTGTGAAACCTCACCTATCTATGTTCTCCAGAAATGCTGCCCGACCCGCTGAGTTACTCCAGCACTCTGTGAAACGTCACCTATCCATGTTCTCCAGAGATGCTGCCTGACCCGCTGAGTTACTCCAGCACTCTGTGAAACGTCACCTATCCATGTTCTCCAGAGATGCTGCCTGACCCGCTGAGTTACTCCAGCACTCTGTGAAACGTCACCTATCCATGTTCTCCAGAGATGCTGCCTGACCCACTGAGTTACACCAGCTTTTTGTGTCTACCCATGTCCTACCTTGCTGTCACACAAGGCTTATGACATGGTGCAGAATGTTAAAGTATTTCCAAAGAATACAATTCGGAACTCTGCTGAGAGAGCAAGTTATTTTCTTTTGGAATAAGGATACACCTCCCGAGGAGCTCCAGAGAATAGGTGATGTAATCTTTGATTTGTCCCATCAGGTAGGCGCACTTGAGAGCGGTGCCCAGGATGAAGGTAAGCAGCATCCACCAGCGTTCACTGCGGTAGTCACACATCACGTAATCCAACAGCCTGTTAGTGGTGGGAGGATGGGAAGGGGGGAAACAGACATTCAAAAAATGAAAATTATTACAAGTCAAGTCAAGTCAAGTCAAGTTTATTTGTCACATACACATACACGATGTGCAGTGAAATGAAAGTGGCAATGCCTGCGGATTGTGCACAAAAATAATAATTACAGTTACAGCATATAAATTAAAGTTAATACAGAGAAGACAAAATTTAGTCCCTGGGGTTATAAAAGTTAACAGTCCTGATGGCCTGTGGGAAGAAACTCCGTCTGATCCTCTCCATTTTCACAGCATGACAGCGGAGGCGTTTGCCTGACCGGAGCAGTTGGAACAGTCCGTTGCTGGGGTGGCAGGGGTCCCCTATAATCTTGCTTGCTCTCGATCTACACCTTGATGGCTTCACAACATTTGCACTCGTCATCGGCGATCACTGGAAGCGAGTGTGACCGTCCTCTCCATAGGGCGTGACTTTGTTTAACGTGGGGAGACTGGTGCACAGACAGCCACCACACGGTCCTTGACAGATCTGGGTCAGGATCCAGTGGCGTGGAGTCCAAGACGACCGGGGACCCTTTTCTGCTGCAGCCTTCATCCATCCGCCTTCCCAGCCGTTGTGACGCTCCATTGAAGTCAGCCGTCATCCTCCGCCTGTTCTCCACCGCTGAGGTCTTGGTTGGATTGCTCTTTGTCAGGGTGACCTGGACAGGTTGAGTGAGTGGGCAGATGCATGGCAGATGCGGTATAATATAGATAAACGTGAGGTTATCCACTTTGGCGGCAAAATCTAGGAGGAAGATTATGATCTCAATGGTGTCAGGTTAGGTAAGGGGGAGGTGCAGCGAGACCTATTGCAGCGGTAACTATTTCCACACGAAGGGTGGTGGGTATGTGGATAGGACAGGTTTACAGAGATATGGGTCAAACGCAGGCAGGTGGGACTAGTGTAGATGGGACATGTTGGCCAGTGGGGGCAAGTTGGGCCGAAGGGGCTGTTTCCAAGCTGTAGGACTCTATGATATTAAGACCCTTCCTCAGACTGATTCAGATGGGCGGGTTACTCCAACACTAGGTGTCGTTTCACTTTAAAAACGATGCGGCAATGCCTCTGGTCTAAACCAGCGAGCCTTTCTTCACCAGTCCACACGGCTGCTGCCGCCCCCGACCAGACTCTTTCCTCAGGCCACTCCCAAGGACAATAGACAATAGGTGCAGGAGTAGGCCATTCGGCCCTTCGAGCCAGCACCACCATTCAATGTGATCATGGCTGATCATCCACAATCAGTACCCCGTTCCTGCCTTCTCCCCATACCCCCTGACTCCGCTATCATTAAGAGCTCTATCTAGCTCTCTCTTGAATGCATCCAGAGAATTGGCCTCCACTGCCTTCTGAGGCAGAGAATTCCACAGATTCACAACTCTCTGACTGAAAAAGTTTTTCCTCATCTCCGTTCTAAATGGCCTACCCCTTATTCTTAAACTGTGGACCCTGGTTCTGGACTCCCCCCAACATTGGGAACATGTTTCCTGCCTCTAACGTGTCCAACCCCTTAATAATCTTATATGTTTCGATAAGATCTCCTCTCATCCTTCTAAATTCCAGTGTAGCTGCTCAGACACCATGAGGCCCCCTCCCCTCTCGCCCGCTGTCGCTTCCAAGGTGGAGTATGTCGGCGACTCATGGGGGAGGAGGAAGAGGGGGAGGGAGAGGCCGACTGGACAGAGCGACAGGAGAAGCAGGCAGCAGCGGTCGTGGGGAGATGGGATTAAGCCACCGCTGACAGCAAGCAAGCAGCAGCAGGTGAGAGGGGCTCGCTGGGGGGGGGGGGGGGGGGGGGGGGGTCGGAACCCAGGGCTGGGGAGACGGTGGGAGCTGGGGATGGGTCGGCAGCTCATTCCATTCACATTCAGCTGCCATCTGCGGCCATTAAGGGAATTTCAACTGAGCTCTC